>NC_051155.1:146786841-146971841 GCF_013339745.2 Dermacentor silvarum
ACGGACAACCGCACTTACCCGTCGAGCTTCGTATCCTGCAGCACTGTCCAGGGATTTCCATCTAGGCAGGACTTTCTAAACCAATCGGTGCAGTCGCGACTTAAATCCAAGTCGATAACGCTTCATAACGCACAACGCGCTAACACCGGATACAAGCAAAGTAACCATTCCTTGAATGTGCTTGCAGACAACTATCACCATCAGCCTCGCTCCGGCTAATTATTTCCGTCGGTTCCGAAGTGCTGCCTACATGAAGGGTGTGATGAAGAAGACGTGCAATATGTTCTGCAGATGATGCACACCACCAGCAGTAGCAGCATCGTGATCGCTCCGCAAAAGACGACGCCGAAGTTACCGCTAAGAGCGCTGCCCGACGTAACTGTTTAGCCGCCCGTTCTGTGCCAGTCTACCCGAAGGACCTACATCTACGCCTGCATCAATAAACCTCATTTCAATTGGTGGAAGGTGCTGGGTACGACCTGCCAAGCTTCCATCCTGGAACTCCGCACCCGTACGCTTCGTCCCGCTATGCCCGAAGACGCAACCACGCCCCCACCGTCCACGCCCCCACCGTCCACGGCCCCTGCCATCTACGGCCCCGCATCTACGGCCCCGCCATCCACGCCCCGCCGTCCACGGCCCCTCCGTTCACGGCCCCTCCGCCCGTCATCTGCTCGGGGTGCCTTACCTGAGGGATCCGGTGGTCTTCAGCGGCACCGACGACAGTGATGTGGAGGACTGGCTATCGACTTATGATAGGTAAGCGTCCCCAACCGATGGGATGACACCGCTAAACTGACAATGTCATCTTCTATCTTTCAAATGTGGCTCATCTGTGGTTTAAAAACCACGAAAAGATTTTACCACCTGGTCTGCATTCAAGGCCGCCCTCATAGATGTGTTCGGGACGCCCCGCCGTGCGCCAGTTACGCGCTGAACAGCGTTTGCGCCAGCGCGCCCAGCAGCCGGGCGAGTCGTTCACAAGCTACATTGAGGACGTTCTTGACCTCTCGAAGCGCGTCAATGCCTCGATGCCCGAGTCTGACAGAATCAAGCACATCTTGAAAGGCATTGACGATGACGTCTTTCAGATGCTTCTTGCAAAAAACCCGACCAGCGTAGCGGAACTCATCAAACTGTGTCAGAGCTACGATGAACTCCGGAAACAGCGGGCCTTGACTCGTCGCCTGGTTACTAACGACGACAGCCTCGCAGGCCTGGCCGTCCACTCGGACCAGTCAACACTGCTGCCACAGCTCCAGGCGTTCATACGCGAGGAAGTTGCTCGGCAGCTCTCACTGGTGCAGTTTGCTCAGCAACAGCCCCAGCCCCGTCCTGCTCCTTACCTGTCACCCGCTATTCGGCAGGCGATCGAAGCAGAAATTGCCGACGCTGTGCCAGTGTCCCCTCAGTCCCATCCGGTAGCTGCTCCTCTCACGTACGCCGACGTCGTCGCACGGCCTCGAACGCACCCTGCTTTCACACCGCGTCAACCACTGCACGCGCCGACCCCACCCCGCGCCCCTGGCGCTGGCCCCATGGCCACAAACCCTTGGCGTACTCCTGACGACAAACCAATTTGCTTTGCCTGTGGCCGCCCCGGACATATCGCTCGCTACTGTCGCCGCCGCATGCCGTTGGCCGTCTCATATGGCTATGAACCAACGACTCGCTATGCCGACCAGCCACCGCTCCGCTACACTCCAGGATCACCTCCAAGAGCTCCTGATCGTCAAGCGTCCTTCGACCGACGATCTCCATCACCACGTCGGCGCTCTCTCTCCCCAATGCGTCGTCGTCCCATGCCTTCAGAAGAGGAAAACTAAACGCCGCAGTTCATGAGGCAAGAACTGCGTCGCCGTCACAACGTCCAAGTCCTCACAATTCTCCGTCGAATGTACTTGCTGTTTCTGTTGAGGGAGTGTCAACTCTTGCCCTTGTGGACACTGGTGCCGCCGTTTCTGTAATAAATGAAAGACTCTGTCGCTCCATCCGGAAAGTTACGACGCCAGTTGCGGGTGTAGCCCTCCGTACCGCAACAGCGCAGCATGTTCAGCCGTTAGCAGCTTGTACGGCCCGAGTTGTAATTGAGGACATGATGTACATTATTGAGTTCATTGTGCTGCCATCCTGCTCTCATGACGTCATTCTTGGATGGGATTTTCTCTCGCGACACAAAGCCATCATCGACTGCGAGCGGGCTGAAGTCGAACTTTCTCCTTTGTGCGACCTCCATTCCGACGATTCTCCCGAACATCCCCCTAAATTAGTCGTCGCTGAGGAGACCGACATTCCTCCGCACGCCGCTGTTGTGTTACCTGTGTCTTGTGGAAGCATCTCTGACGCCACTGTCTTGTTCGCCCCTTCTGAGACCTTCATCGCAAAAAATACTGTACTGCTTCCCTTCGCGACCCTCGATTTTTCGGCTGGTTTCAGCCATATTTTCGTATGCAACCTTTTGTCCGCTCCGCTCACATTGCTCCGTGGCCAGTGTCTCGGCCATGTCCAAGCCATTCAGTCCCTGTACATCGTCGACGTGCCCGATGCTACTTCTCGCGACGACCTTACTGACATCTGCACTCTTTCTGCTTCCGACAAGTCCTGCACCGACATCTTTAGCCCATCCATCGCTGACGGCCTTACACCAGAGCAGCGTTCGGAGCTTCTCGCCGTCCTGTACCATTTTCGTTCTTCTTTCGACGCTATTCAGCCTTCCCTTGGACGCACGTCAACTGTCACGCACCACATCGACACGGGCTCCCATTCACCACTGCGGCAACGCCCATACCGTGTGTCTCCTACGGAGCGCCGTGTCATTAGTGAGCATGTCGACGACATGCTTCGCCGCAACATCGTTCAGCCCTCTCACAGTCCGTGGGCCTCGCCGGTCGTTCTCGTTAAGAAGAAGGACGACTCTGTCCGCTTCTGTGTTGACTTTCGCCGCCTAAATAAGATCACCCGCAAGGACGTGTACCCTCTACCGAGAATAGATGATGCCCTTGACTGTTTACAAGGGTCTGAATTCTTCTCCTCACTCGACTTGCGCTCAGGGTATTGGCAGGTTCCCATGGCCGCCGCTGACAAGCCCAAAACTGCATTTGTTACCCCTGATGGACTTTATGAGTTCAACGTGATGCCCTTCGGCCTCTGTAATGCCCCGCAACGTTCGAGTGAATGATGGACACTGTTTTGCGTGGATTGAAATGGCAAACGTGTCTGTGTTACCTCTACGATATTGTCGTCTTCGCTCCGGATTTTACGACACATCTTCACCGCCTCAAGTGCGTTCTGACGTGTCTTACCAACGCTGGGCTCCAACTTAATCTCAAAAAATGCCACTTTGCCGCTCGAAAGCTAACCATTCTTGGCCACGTCGTGTCTAAGCACGGCGTCCAACCTGATCCCGCGAAATTGCGTGCCGTTACTGACTTTCCTAGGCCGACAAATCTCAAAGAACTTCGCAGTTTCGTCGGCTTATGTTCATACTTTCGACGTTTCATTCGCAACTTCGCGTCCATAATACGCCCTCTGACACAGCTTCTGGGTAGCTCCGGCGACCTGTCATCATGGTCTCCAGCCTGCGACGAGGCGTTCACTACTTTACGACGTCTTCTCGCTTCACCTCCTATTCTGCGTCACTTCGATCCTGAAGCTTCGACGGAGGTACACACAGACGCCAGCGGAATAGGTCTCGGCGCCGTGCTAGCACAACGAAAACCCGGGCACCCTGAATGCGTTGTTGCTTATGCCAGCCGTACCCTCACCAAAGCTGAGACCAACTATACTGTGACTGAAAAAGAATGCTTAGCCATCGTATGGGCCCTTAGCAAGTTCCGCCCTTACTTGTACGGCCGCCCGTTTGACGTCGTCACAGATCATCACGCCCTTTGTTGGCTATCAAATTTGAAAGACCCATGTGGACGTCCTTGCCCGATGGGCTCTTCGACTTCAAGAGTTCGACATCAACGTCGTCTACCGCTCTGGCCGCAAGCACTCGGATGCTGATGCTCTGTCACGGTCTCCTCTGCCTACCGACCTTAGTTGCCTGTCAACATTAACACCCATCGTCCTGCCTCTCACCATCGACAGGAATTGCTTCAGAGCAGCGCCACGACCCCTGGATAGCGGCCCTCCGTGACCTACTTTCTGAGACGCCCACGCTGCCAGCCTCTCGCGCACTCCGCCGCCAAGCTGTTCACTTCACCATTCGCGACGACCTTCTGCACCGACGCAACTACGCATCTGACGGCCGTAAATGGCTACTCGTCATACCGCGCAGCCTGCGCTCCACTATCTGCGCATCCTTTCACGTTGACCCGCAGTGCGCCCACGCTGGAGTCTTCAAAACATATGAACGACTTCGTCAGCGCTACTACTGGCGTGGACTGTTTACATACGTCCGCAAATTTGTTCGTTCATGTACGGACTGCCAACGTCGGAAATCTGCGCCTTGCCGTTCAGCTGGAGCTTTGCAGCCCCTTCCCTGTCCCGCCCGACCATTTGATAGAGTGGGCATTGATCTCTATGGTCCGCTTCCTATGACACCCGCCGGTAACCGCTGGATCATCGTCGCCGTCGACCATCTTACGCGATATGCTGAAACTGCGGCACTACCTTCGGCCACTGCGCGCGACGTCGCCTCCTTCCTGCTCCGCTGTTTCATCCTCCGTCACGGCCCACCTCGTGAACTTCTCAGCGACAGAGGGCGCGTCTTTTTGTCTGAGGTTGTCGAAGCTCTTCTGGCTCAGTGCCACGTTATTCATAGGACAACCACTGCCTACCACCCCCAGACGAATGGACTCACGGAACGTTTCAACCGGACCCTGGGTGACATGCTGGCCATGTACGTCGCATCTGACCACACAGATTGGGACCTTATCCTACCATTTGTTACGTTCGCCTACAACAGTGCAACCCAGACTACCACTGGCTTTTCTCCCTACTTTTTGCTTTATGGCCGTCACCCATCCCACACCATGGACACCCTGCTACCCTACCAGCCCGATGCTTCTGAGTGTGTGCCCGTTTCGACTGCAGCACGTCATGCCGAGGAGTGTCGCAAGTTAGCGCGCCACTTCACCACCGCTGAGCAACAGCGCCAGAAAAGGCTCCATGACGCTCACTGTGAGCAATCTGTCTTCTCTCCCGGCGACCTCGTCTGGCTGTCAGTACCTGCGCATGCTCCTGGGCTCTCTTCAAAACTTCTTCCCCGCTTCGATGGACCTTATCGCATTGTCCAGCGCACGTCTGCGGTGAATTACCTAATCGAACCACTGACACCCCTCTCTGACCTCCGTTGTCGTGGACGTGACATTGTTCACGTCGATCGCCTTAAGCCCTACCGTGAGCCGCTCGTGATCACTACTGTTTGAGTCGCCAGGATGGCTGCTTTTTATCCCGGGGGTGATTGTGATGAAGAAGACGTGCAATATGTTCTGCAGATGATGCACACCACCAGCAGTAGCAGCATCGTGATCGCTCCGCAAAAGACGACGCCGAAGTTACCGCTAAGAGCGCTGCCCGACGTAACTGTTTAGCCGCCCGTTCTGTGCCAGTCTACCCGAAGGACCTACATCTACGCCTGCATCAATAAACCTCATTTCAATATGATCAAACTGGAAACATGCATTATGGCTGCATACACCTGTGCATCAACTTACTGGCTCAACTTGATGCTGTTATGTTCCCGTGGATGTAGCTGCTTCCCTTTAAGGTTGACTCATTGTTGTGGCACCGTCGTTTGCAAGCATCTGCAGTTAAAGAATACCCACCAGATATTTTTAAGGTCCAACAATAACATTTGCTGTGGAATGGATTTACACAACCTTTGCAGAGTCATGCAAAAGTCCTCGCATGATCTGTGCATGCTTTCCCTACACACCGCTTCCCCTTGTGTAGAAAACTATGTTTGATCTAAGTGTGCTTGTAAAATACACATACAACTAATTGAATCTCGGAGAAAATGTAGCTGTATAGTAACTTCACAGTGCATGTTTCACACAAAAATATCATAGATATAGCTGTAACACATACATAATGTAATGTAATGCCCCCTCTGTAATGCCTCCAGGCCTTCAGGGTACTACTAATAAATGAATGAAAATGATGTTCACTCCTGTACTCTAAAGTAAAACTGCGTTATTTCATCTCAACTGTCATTTACCTGTTGTTTAAAATATGTCAACCAACATCATATCTTCGGAAAGAAAAGAAAATGATATTTAGCCTCAACATGGGGAGTGATTAAACTTTGCAACATGATGTTTGAACTTTGCACTCACAAGCCGTGTTACTACGAGCAGAATATTCTCAACAAAATTAGGGTTCTTGGCGATTATTGCAAAACTTGGTATGTTATGTGAAGACTAATCTGTCATGGTTTCTTTAAATAATTAGTTTTATTGTAATTTTGATTTTTTTCAGCCACAAGAAATACATACAAAATTCAGCCAATAATAATTTTTATAGCAGGAAATGTAATTCTTCGACAATAAATAGCTTCACATCGTGGGCTTTTTGGAATGTACGCTAGCTGATAAAAGTGCTTTAAGGAGAAATAAATGTTTAACACTTAATGGGAATAATGACAAAGTTGGAAAAAAATTGCATGAATAGTGTTGCACCACTATTTCGTCAGTTATAATTCACACGAGCACGTAGTCACTAGCGATCGCGTATATTGCAGTTTCATTTTCATAAATAAAATAAACGTTCATTGTGCGTACCTATGGAAGGACAGACCATCGCACCTGATTTTCTGTTCGATTAGAGCATCCTGGCACACAACACTTCATCACGCAGGTGCGCCAACTGCTGACGGGAGTTCTCGCCGGTCTGCTAAGAGGCCGAAGACTTTGAGCAGAGCACCAGTGTCGACTGCGCTACCTTAACTACGGGCCGGCACGGCCCTAAATAAGTTCGGAGTCTCCGGCTCGTCAGTCCATCCTTGGGCACAAGACGGGATGAATTTTTTTCCCGTAGGGAAACAGTCGCTTCGGACCCTGTACGCTCGCTTAATCGCCTGCACATTTTTGTGGGGGCGAAATTCATCATTGTTTCCCAGAAGACGTCGCCAAACGTAACGAATCGTCGTCGGAAGGGCGGCTTGGTTGCCTTCACACGTTTGCAGGGCGAAAGGTTCCCTCGTTTCCCTGAAACCACACCGAAACGCAACCAGTCGTCCTTGAGGTGGTCCGCAATGCCGGTTAACCGACGCCTCCGTTCGCAACAGCCTTGGTGCCTGTCTGCTAATTAAGCGGCGAGACTCAACTACTTCACACACTCGAATTCCTTCATGAACCTCGGCGCGCGTTTGCCACGCCGAGTATGTGCGCATATTCCGAAACCCCCGCAGCAGACGAAACCGAAGCCACCGAAGCGAGCCGAGTAAAATGTACCGCTTGCCTATCACGTGAGGGCCTATTTCCCATCATCCCATTCCTCTAAATTTTTTATGACTAGGCTTCAATATTGTCACGTGACGCTCCCTCCTAGTTTTTTCCTTCCTCCATGCCTCTAACAGTGGACCGACCTGTACATACGGCGCTCCGGTAAGCCAGTTGTCGTCGAACGGTTATACGATTACCAGATGAGTGCAAGCTCTCTATCTCTCTTCCTCTTCTTTTCTTTTCTTTCTTTTTGCGTTGTTGTTGTTGCTGTCCAAGTAATAAAGTTGCGTTAATACCGTCCGGATTTTAGGTGCAGCCAAATTGGCCTTAATCTTGCGTACTTCAGAGGGAATGTCATGGTACATACATGAAGCTGAACCTACGGACATCTCCTAAACGCTTCGGCTGAGTCACTTTCTGGATACACTCATAACAGCTTGGAAGTTCCTGCACAACTGATGTCATGAACAGGCTAAGCTGAAAACACTGTGGGCGTCACATGAGTGGCATAATTAAGGCATGGTGCGCGTTTATAAACAAACGCGAGCTACGCTCTCGTTTTCAACTCAGAAAAAGTTTACAGTCGCTTTAGCATACGCTAAAGAGGATGAAGGTGAAAGCCTGCGCGCTCACGAGACAATAAATAATTTACTTGACATTCTCATTCGAATGCGTTTTTCTTCCTATTAATTGCTTTCCCCCACCAAAGGTCGGCGGTTCGACGGCCCTAATTAACTCTATCTTAATTAAGGTAGAGTTAATTAAGGCACTCGCACCCACGACCTTTGTTAGTTGCACCACGGTGGCACCAACACATAGTGGAACCATGTGGCATGGTGGCACCATAAATTTTGGTGCCATCACGTCGGACATCCTAATTTTCGACCCATGAGCCATCTAAGGCTTTCGCCTTAATAAATAATCCCGATTGCGTCAATGTGTGCCCCAGTTTCCTGCCCGAAATTTTTTTTTTCATACAAGTTCGCTTGGAGGATTTCAGGGATCTTAAATCAGTGATGCACAGAGGTTCTGGTTAAGTGCACGTTCAGAGTCCGTAACGACGGCCCTGCTAAGATATAGACGTTGAATGGCGTCGCTTCTTTCAACCTTCACGTTGAAAGACAATGCGTTTAGCGTGCTTAATGGTCCTTGACAGTGTCGATTAATGGCCCTCGTGGTAGTAAAGTGTGCTGGGGCAAGAGCGAGACACGTCGTCAGAGTGGCGCGTTATCACATACATAATTCTCGAGCTGCTCTGGAAAAAACAGATACATCGTAGGTGCTTATGGCGGCTGAATGACGCAGAAGCAAGAAAATGCACACTTGCAAACAACCGCCGTACGCAGTTTGAGAGTAGTTAAGAATGTGCGCGGTTAGAGGGGGAGGAAAGTCTGATGGCGTACAAGCTTTTCCTTTCCCTCTTTCTTCTTTTCGTGTGTGTATCTGTGTTCATGCGTATGTTCGTGTGTGTATATGCGGGCTTATTATAGCAACGAGAATGAAACAAACAGAAAAAAAAAGACTGAGGCAGGGGCAACACGGCAGAATGATTAGCGTTCAATGAGCAATTTTTACAAGTATTAACTATTTCTTTCTTCTTTTTTGCGTTCTAGGCCGCTACGAGAATACTTAATAAAAAGCTTTAGCTCTGGAAACAATAACAAAAAAGATAAAAACAAAAAAGACATATGAGATAAACAGGTTCTTATATGGGACCCCGTTATGTTTCATAGTGGATTATTGCGTATATGAGTTCTGCGGCACATGGGCTTTTTCACAGTATAGGGATGGGCTAGCAGGGCGCATGCACGCCGTGAGAGGCAAGACAGAGGTTGACCAGATGAAATCTTCGGATGGCTTCAATGTAGTGGGGAAGGAAAAAGAGAGGAAAAGAAAGAAAGAAAGAAAGAAAGAAAGAAAGAAAGAAAGAAAGAAAGAAAGAATTATTTACAACATAAGACTGTCTGTGTCAGCACTGCCGCACATTTTTTTTGGAAGCCACATAGCTACATGCGGCGTCAATCTCCCACACAGCGACATACAACGTCAAACAGTGCCCTATGCTGCCCAGTGTCACACAGTCACGATTAGCAATACAGTCCGGTCTCTTTTGGATAGCACAGCAGCTCCCACGAATATTCGGGTGAGTGAACGATTTCCCAGCTGTTCTAATCTGGGAGAGAGCACTGTTATTCGCTGGTTAAGACAAGGGTGCTCACAAAGCATGAACGCGATGCATGGGTTCGCTGCACCTGCAAAAGTCCCGGAGTGGGCGTTGTTGGCCATTCCTGTAAGGAAGGAGTATTCATTTGAGAATGCTACTTCAAGCAATACGTGTACTACTGAAAAAGCCCGTATTCCCCATAACTCCCAGATACAATAATCCCATATGACATATGAGATAAACAGGTTCTTATATGGGACCCCGTTATGTTTCATAGTGGATTATTGCGTATGTGAGTTCTGCGGCACATGGGCTTTTTTCCCAGTATAGGGATGGGCTAGCAGGGCGCATGCACGCCGTGCTGAGAGGCTGTACAGAAGGCGAAGCTGCGAATTGTGATCCAGGGATTATTTCCCTGGCTCATTTGGTGATCCCTGGTGCATTTGTCAATTCGGTTTAATTCCAGCGATGTAATGTTATTGGTGACGCGCAAGCGCATAAAGTTATTTCACTGCATCGGCTCTCAAACCGGGATGGCAACACAGTTGGCGTCGTCGTGGATGAATCAGGCGGCTGCGTCCGCTAGTTCCTTTCCATGGATGCCGCAGTGCCTAGGGAACCTATGAGGTATTATACAAGGTGCCTTTATCAATTGCGCGATTGTGGACTTGTCTGATGTCTGCGACGAGCTGCTCATGGGATCCAAGCTCAACAAAATTTTTCAAATATAAGTTCTCATGGAACGAGGGAATCATCTCATGACCTGATTAAGCTAATTATGATATATTTATTATTCAAATTGTGCATTCGTTAACCTAATGATAATCCGATTAGTATTCAAATAATGCATTCAATAGAAAATGCGCAATTCCCGTGATTGATGCCATCAAGGTTTCATCCCTTCTTGAATGTAACCATCTGCAGCTGAAAACATTCAGGTATAACTATATATACTTCAACATTTCTGAAGCTGGGAATGTGCGATTTAAATCTAGTATTATTGTAAGAGCGGGTAGTGGGTACACTCAGCCTAGTGCAATGTTCTGATTGGACAAAAGTGTCTTCTTAAATTATAACTTACGCGAAAGTGCTCTCCATTACACGACTTTTGCGGTAATATTGTCTTCAAAATACCTTTGCGTTTGACAGCCCAATCATTCTTCTCTAGTTTTTCAATATTCTCTTAGGAAAATTGGCAGGAGCAGGTGACAGTTTTCTAATATCTGAAACTCAAGGGAGTTCTGCACTTTCTTTTGATTTATTCCGATTTTCGTAAACTTTGGCCATGGCCGCTGGATAATCCGTTTTTCTTTTTTTTTACTCCAGCGGCCGTGATTTAGCTATTTGTTTCAAAGGCCAAGTCATATTTCATTTCTTATGAGCCCGGCTAATATCTTTAGTATTGAAAGGTACTTCATTCGAATGGATCGAGAAGAGGACAGTACCTGCATTTCGAACTATTTGACCCTTAGATATTCGAAGCAAGGTTATTTCGAAAGCGTTTCGTCAAACACGTGCCTCTTCCAACGCTCTCGCGTTTCGTGTATTTCACTTGGTTAACTGTTATGAGGTTATTTTACCTCATCCTTTGATGCTACTCTCACCTTTCGTTATGTATGTTTTTTTTTTTTCACAGTTTTCCGCCAAGGCGACCGTGGCTCAAACTGGTACACGGTGTTGGCGGGATCTCTAGATGTTCAAGTTACTCACACTGGACATTCTAAGGTAAGAACTTTACATTGCAAGGGTATTTACGCCTTACGTTGCGCAAAAAACCGGGCTCGTAGTCACAAAGAAGTTCTTATGCTAGAGTTGTTGGTAAGGCCCGATGTCAGCCACTCGTTTTGTCAGTCCACCAATAGCAAACAGCCCTTTACTAAAGAAACGCTTCGTGAATTCCGCTCCTGGCCCCGTACTCACAAAAAGCACTTACGCTAAAATTGTTTGTAATAAACGAATTACCTCAGCCATAAAGCTGGACGTATTATTAGCTAAGGCAGCCAGCCAATCGCAATGAAGCGATTGCTTTGAGAGTTCGATCGGCCCGAAAATCTGTGTGAATCCATCCCCGGATGCTTGGCGTTAATCGATTATTCGTGGTGCGGAAAAGCTGGCGACCTAAGGTGGGTGCTAGTGGGACGAGGATGTTTTTGTTCTACCTGTATCCGTGCTTGCCCGCCTGTCTTGCCCTACTTTTAATACCTACAAACTTATTCAACAGTAAGTCTATCTAATACGGTTAATAAGTTATGCCCGAGCACTTGTCATCATTTTGAATCCCAGTTTCATCGTAAATGTTCGAATTTGCCTGTATACTGTGAGTAACTGATTTATTAATGCCACCTTCGTGAAGGCACTAGCTTTCAGCAAACGCTATCAAAAAGCTACACGATTGCAAGTCCTTAAAATTTTATCCTACTTATTTCCTTATGTCATGCACGGAGCTTCACTATTGCATTTATAGCGAAGCGGTTGATGTTACTGGAATCAATTCTTGCCTGGAAAAAAATGTGTACGTGAAAGAGCGTGCACAAAAAAAGTGAATGCACATAAATCGTCTGTGCAACAAATTTTGTGCAAGCAAGCGTGCGCAAGTGAAGCGCCCGCACCAATTACAGAAATAAATCTTTGCATAAATACTGGGTAAACTTCGCATTATCTGCACAAGTGATGATAAAAATCTGGGAAAAAATATTCCGGGAATCACAAAAGAACAAAATATCACTAAATATGCCCAAATAGAAGATTCAAGCGATTGCTGTAAGACTAGGACTGACACTCTAGAAGACATAGCGATTAAATTTTAGAACGCAGTGACGGAACATCGATGCAAAAGCGGTGAATTCTTGAGGGGAGCGGGGGGAACCCGCAATGTAGGGAAGTTTTACAAAAGGAAAGAATTGTCATCCGCTCGAGAGTGTCAGAAAGCTGCGAAATATATACATACGTATTTCTCAAAAGAAAACCACCGCTATTAAAAAAAAAAAACTGTCAGTCCTTCCACTGGGGTGGAGATGCAAGACCAGCGAAGCTTTACTATGGAGGGAATTACGTATTTCCAATTATGACAATTAAGATGTGATGGTGTAATTGGTTATTTGAACTTTTAAAGAATGAGAAATATATATTATCCGGTGGCTTTAATTTATTTAGTGGCCACAGGGACCATGGCCTTATGGTCGCTACGGTACACCACCATATAGGGTGCACGGCAAAGGTTGGCACGTTCTTTATAAACACGTCACCAACGCCGCGCGCGTTCGGTGCGAACGCGGGCAAAACAACACCGCCGTCGACAACAGTTGCGCGCGTTGTTTGTGTGACCGCACACAACCGCTGCACAGCTGTATATGTTTTCATTTCGCGATATGTTGGCTGGCGCGGAAAATCTGCCTCGTGCGGCACGTTGCAAGCGGAGCGAAGTGGTGGCGCGACCGAATCGCTAAATGGGGATCGTGAGCGTTGATGACGCGTGGGTGACGCGTGGGAGAGATTCACAGCAGCCGCCGCTTACGGACCGCCCAGATGACGCGCGCTACGTTGGCGCCATCTCGTTGCCATCGTCGCCGCACCTCGCTTTTGCTCTCAGGCTTTCGCCATACCCTCCTCCGCTTTCCGCCTCATGGTTCCGCTGCACCCTCCTCTCCGCTTTCCTTCTCAGCCTCCTCGCTCTCGCCGCTTTGAACCTTTTCTTCTTTCGCTGCGCCCATTCGCTGGATTACGCCGCCGCCGCCGATGCCCGCCGCAGGAACAGGCGCCTAAAGGCTTAAATATAGTCCGACGTAGCGTGAACGCGCGCACACGTTATGCCACGTTGGCGAGAACAACAGCGGCTATAGTTCGACCGATGGTTCGACGTACTGGCGCCGCCAACGGAACCGGACGCGCGGCCAATGCGCTCCGACGCGCCCGCCGTTTGATGACGCTCGTCCGCGTGCTGATAAAGTCGCACTATAAACGCACCTTCAGAGCTGCGCTCTAAAAACATAGCAGCGACGGCCGCCGCATTTATATGGGGAGAAATGCAAAAATGCCCTTGTACCGTGTATTGAGTGCGAGTTAAAGAACTCTGGGTAGACAAAATTAACCTTGAATCCTCCTCTACGCCGTGCCACATAATCATATCGTCGTTTTGGCACATAAAACCCAATAATTAAAAAAAGAGCTGAAAAGCGATAGCCTGAGAAGTTAACGCATAATCGCACTTAGTTGGCTACCCTACACATAAGAAAGGGTGAAAGAAAGATGAGAAGGAAGAAGGAGAGTCAGTGTACGCGCAAGCGTCACAAGCGCTCGTATGGCTCAATTACTTTCGAGAAGCTCGTTATCGCGTTAGTGGCCTTCTTCATAGCGACAAGAGAAGTAACACTTCGATTCAAGACGTCGCATGTCACGACGTCTACGGCTGCAGAACTCACGTCTCTGCGCAGCGCACATCAATTTGTTGACACGAAGAGTCATGTGCCGTGTTTTGCGACTTAGGGCTGACTTTGCACTGTATGCAGTCAGTTCTCTGGCGTGATACTCACGAACAGCTGACGTACAAAATCATGAAACTTAACCACAACCTCAAACAAAAAGGCCAGGAAATTATTTTCCAGTGGTTATCTAGTCATGGCGGGATCAGGGGAAATGATCACGCAGGCAAAGCTGCCCGAGCGTCGCATCAAGAAGAAAGAGCACAGCGTTCGGACTTACTTCTCTTTCCGGAACAGATGCTGCAAGGCAGCTTCGTCACCTGACATGCACGTTCTCTTTAGCAGAGTGAAACCCTCTAAATGTAAGACGCACCAGGTTACATGAACTGAATGAACCCTTCCCTCCAATTCTGACCTCCAACCGTGAGACATCGTGAGACATCGCTGGCGTGAGACATCGCTTCTGTAGCGCCTTTTGGTTAGGAGCGACCTTCACGCAGGCTTACTCTACATTGTCTGCTGGAATGACCGACAGCTTGTGACGTCTGCATGCGACGTCTGTGGAAGTGAAGAGAACATGGAGCATTTATTGTGACCCTGTCGTCGATTTCAGACCCAAAGACAAACACTCTCGATAACAATGCTACGACTGGGCATTCGGCCATTGTCTGTGCAGGCACTATTCGAACAACGTCCCCATCGCTCGTCGGCCCACAAGTTTCTGAAGACACTTTTGTGTTTCTTGAGGGCGACTGGCCTATGTGAATGCCTTTGACTTATTGCTGCTCTCCTTTGGCGTGTGCCGACTCACCGCGTTTTCTCTCTATCTCTCTCTCTCTTTCTCTCTCATCTTTCTATTCCCAATTTCCAGTCCCCCAGCGTATGGTTGCCAACCAGATTTCTTTCTGGTTGACGTCTCTGCCTTCTCTGTTTCTTTGTATCTCCTCTTTGTGCATATTAGAGTTCCAACGATATTTGCTTGCGCAGTATTGCAGGAGTTTTTTCCCAAAGCATGGAGCGTAGGGTAGTGTAATTGCTGTGACAGTGTGAGTCTACACCCGTTTCAATTGCTGAAGTGTGCTGACTTGTTTTATATATTTTTTAAATCTCTGAACGCCCCCCACTGTGGCAAGACTTGATAATATACACGAGCTAAACTTCGTTTTCATGTCGGCGCCAAGTTCAACGTGGAGCGCAGGCCCTCTTAGATACAAATGTGGAATCGAGAAATAAAACTGAAATTGACGCCAAGGCGACTGTAACATGTGCGGCATTTCTGCGCGTAATTGGTAACTGAAGCTTTAATAATTGTCATGACTGCCAATGTGGCAATAAAGTTGCCTCGTTACAGTCTGTTTTATGTCAAGCTGATTTCAGGAACACTGAACAAAACCACACACAAAAGTCCGAAAATGTAACTTAGGCAGTGCAGTAAATATATACCGATGACTCTGAATTTATCAAGGGAAAAATGATTTAAATACCTCTTTACGAAGAAAACAATATTATTGGCGGAGCGCATACTTTCTACGCCGCACACATCGCACTCGTTCACCGGCTGTGCAAAAATTGCGTCAACGGTGGTTTGGCAAGAAGAGATCGCCTATAGCTCGTGATTATCTCTGAACCATTGTATGTCAGAACATTTAATCTGTGGCGTGATTGCACGTGCCGGGCGAAGTTGATAGCGTGCCTACTGCGTCACATTTCACCAGCGCGTGCTTGGAACGTGTGATGGTGTGCCGAAAGTGTAGATGTACGGGAGTAGTGGAGTGCTTGCGTGGACAGGAAGGCTTCGAATAAATTTACAACTCCTGCTCAGTTAGTCTTCTCTCGTTTCGAACATTGGGAAGCAGAATATGAAAGAACACTAATATTCTTTCTAGATATGAGAAACATGCTGCATCCCTACATTCTGCGTCACTTGCTGCCACAGGCATGCTGGTCAATAAATATACGGACAAGTTTTACGAGTATCGTTACCGACTAGATGGTTCTCCTTTACAGAACGCCATCATTCTCCAGATGTGACATCATTGAAAAAAGTGCTTATGCTCTCATTGAAAAGCACGCTTTTAAGGAGGGATGAGAGATGGAGGGGAGGTATGGTGCCGCAGAAATGTTGGCAGCTAAGAAGACATGCTTTTCGAGCCATCTGTTATCTAAACACAAAAATTGCTGAATGAAAATTATGACCCGTTGCACTTTAGCGTCAACGCTCTCAAGTTTTCTATTTAATACGTGCTTTTTGAAAGGGCGTTGTTCTGCGATTATATCTTGCACACGAAGTGTTCGAGGCTATATCCTTCATGAAAGCAGCCCGGGCAAATTAATACTGTGACAACAAGATTGAAAGTACACGCACTCACACCCGCACACAATCACGCACACACACATGCACGACTATCTTGTGTCAGAACTAGTAAGGTGCAGATTGAGGGCAATCAAGTATTTCGATTTCAAGTTTTAAGTTCATTCAAGAATAAAATTATAATACCGAGCGCAGAGAGGGACATGAAACTGATGGAGGTACCTCCGTCAGTTTCAATCAATACTAACCATCGGAAGGGCTTCCAGTGAGAACACATATGTTGTGGATAACGCATGGCTAGCAAGTTGACAAGAGAAATTTAAAGCAGTGTAATAATTATCCAAAAATACAAGTAAACAATTCGACAAAACCGTGTGGGAGTTACCAAGGAGTAGTTTCTTCCACACATTAGGCAATTAGAGTGCACAAGCAATACAATTAATGCAGCAATAAAAACGCTCATATGTAAATAAGAATTCTGAAGAACACTGATTGCAAGAACAATATAGTCTGCAGAGTTGCACATTACTAAAAAAATCGAGTAAGGTAAGTTTTTAGCAAAAACTTTGCATCATTCTAAGAAAACAGTATTGCGACTTGCATATTCACTTGCAGAGAGTTCTAATTAAGGAATTTGTAATTGAACGATGATCTAGGGCGGACCACTTTTGGTGTTTGCCTTCGCGAGCATTGAAATTCTGCAAGATCTGCGCGTGAACTTTATTTAAGGCCGTCTGTAAAGGTTCTGTAAGCTATGAAGTGTTTGTCACGTGTCACCCTTTATTACATATCGTGCTTTAATAATGCTATTACCATAGTCGATAATATCGCGCCAGATTAGGCGTATGAATCTGATATCAGATAGTAGATACCTCTGAAGATAGTAGATACCTCTGAAGGATAGCGGATCCTTTCACGTATGAATCAAAAGTGCGTTACATATCTCAAATATTTGTGATGGTTCGCAAATACTGGCTTTATTCAACCGGTAGGAGTTCGTGAGTTAAGTTGTCTCAGCGTTGAAGCCAACGAACGAAACTTGTGCTGATTAGGAAACAATAGAGGGCGTCAGTTCATGCAGCGAGATAAAATAAATGACGACAACGAAGTTGCACACCTCAATGGACCGCCTATCATGTCCTCGTGACGTGAAACACGCCGTGCCAACACTCCCAGTGGCATTTACATGCAAACGGAACAAAATACTTTCACATATCTTTATCAATTCGTTGCATTCGTACTATTAGATATACGTATCTCAAGAACAATGATGTTACCTAGAGACCGGCCTGCTCAATTGCATATTCTCAAGAACAATACTATCTTTACAGGGGAGATAAAACTTAAAAACGCAGATTCCTGTTAACGCTGTGAAATCCGCTATACACGCGCTTCGTAGAGTATACATCAGTGATCTAAAGCTCGATAATTACCTTCACAATTTAGATTGCTCGATGCTTATAGTAATGCCACAACTACTTTCGCGCATGTCTGATGCTCGATGCGGTGATGTTTGTAATCGATTGGTTTCGGTATCTCTGATTGTCAGATTTTTTTTTTCGGAAGTTCGCCCAACGGGATAAACTATTAAATATAGAAATGTGGGCCGGTTTCGCCGATGAACATCAATAGTGATCGGTCGTTGCTTCCATAGAGCCATGAATCATAGCTCGGTGGTCGCGTAGGATGAAGGCCCACTGTTTGCAGGTAGCGCCGTCGCACCTGGTTTAGACCAGGGCATGTTCACAACAGGTGTTTGATTATAGCCGCGGACGCTCGAGCTGGGCAATATGGGCAGGTATCCGCAAATGTTCCACGGAGGTGTTGTGGCCAGGTCACCGATGGGGTAAGTGCCGCCCCCACACGAAGCAACACCACCTCCTCCTGGCGTGTATAAGGCCGCCTGGGAGGTTTCAATCATACGGTGGAATTAAATCTCGTGTGGTGCGGCGGATAATCTCCTTGCGGTGGAGTAAATCACCCTGGGGGATTGTCAGAAGTTAGTGCGCAAGTAATTCTTTCTGAGAACGACCGGCGTACCATAGGAAACTCAGCCTGTCTGATCCCAGTATCATCTGTGTCAAGGAATGCGTCTAGGCCTGTTGGTGCATAAATGAATAAAATAAATCCCTTCTACACTCATCGAATTCTTACTCCGTTTCACAACAGTATCGCAAAGCAGTTGAAGTTATAGGTAGAACACTGGCAGACAACTAACTGCAGAATGGACTGATCGCTTTAGAGTGTTCTAGTCAGCACGCTTTACATTCGGCGGGTCGAATTCGAACTCTTGGAACACATTTGCCGAATGCATTTAGAGCGCTACGGACAAGCCTAGTAAACGCTGAAGTGCCGTCACCTTTGAGCCGGCATCGTGACCGAGAAAGAACCGAATTCTGGACTCATGCCTCCTCCGATCGCTCTACATGGAGCAGTTTAACGTTCGGCTCAGCCATGCTTTCTCTGGCGATATTCTCAAGAGGGCTGCGCATCGCTGTAAACTGAGTCAGAGCGCGTTATTTTTGAGTCGAATCTACCATGAGAGGTAAGGACAGTTGATGTACTTTTCTCTTTCTTTTGTAGGGCGCTTGCAAATGGATGTTGCAGACTGGTCTTCCCGTAAAATCGTACACCGCGCCGTTTACGTAGTGACCTCGTGGCGAAGGCAGGAAGCCCTAAACGTCGCGCTGTGCAAGCGGAAGTCGCCTTTCTCGGAAAGGCGGATGTCCCGGTCGTTGTGATCGGTCACACATTTGAGGTCACGCTTGTACAAACGCGCAAACATCAGTTCGCGGACGCTGCATTGTATGAGGATAAAACGAGGCGCCCTAGCTGACAGCACACGCACGCACACAATCACACACATGCGTGGTCGGATGCTCACGCACCGATCAAAACTCAACGGCATATACAAAAACGGCGTACAGTTCATTCGAGGATTTGAGCGGAAAGAAACTGTTAAATAATAAGGGATGGGATATACGCTCTGTCAAAGCAGTACCGCGCAGTGCTATGGAAGCGATCCATAGGCTTAGCTCTGCAAGACATTTATATTGTTGGGGCGGGCTCGGGCCAATGACGAGAGGCAATGACATCATCGTAGCCCCGGCACTAGCCAATCACGTACCGTTCTTACGTGACAGCAGCCGTGTGAATTGAATCGCTCATTGGCAGAACGTCAGCTCTAGCGTCTGTAACGATGCACCGTTTTAGGGAGGCATGCCACGGCAACAAATTATGCAACCCATAACACAGCGGGCCCGCCCCATAGCCACGCTTCCGAGTCTATAAAAACGCGCAGAGTGTAACGACGTTGCGGCAGGATCGGAGGCGGAAGACTGTTCTTTTGGGACCGGAAGCTGGCCATCTCTTTATTAGAGGTCCCGAGTTCCGGAGGAAGTTGCGGACCAGACAAAGGAGATGATATACACAGCGTACGGGTTTGCGAGATGGTAGAAACAGCGGTGCATGCGGTGGCAGTGGCTCTTTGTTCCAAGCACCGTTTCTCACCGACACGCGAAGTTCTCTAACGGATACGCGCACCCGTTACGGTTTCTGTCGGCTTCTGGAAAAAAAGAAAAGAAATTGTGCTTTTTATTAGTGCGTCCGGTCTGGCACTCACTTTGAGGAGCAGCGGAGATTCGGTCCACTGAAAAAGTCAGTGGGACGGTCAGAGATGTTGACACAAGCTCGGCGTCGGCGGAGACTGATTCGCTCGAAATAGCGATAGCATGAACCTAAACCTCGGTGGTACTCTGAATTAGGCCGTGTGTGCTATGGGAACAACTGTGGGAACCATGGTCGTTCCCAATTTTTTGCGAGTGTTTTGCATCTGATAATACGAACGCAGTTCCTATATATAGATCAGTATTTCTGATTAAGTATACCGCTTCAGCAAGTACAGACAGTACAGACGTAGTTTACTGAGAGCATGGTTTCTAGCACGTTACGTAGTCTAATTTGTTAAATTTTGCATTGTCAAGGCCACCGTAAATTATTATGACATATAGTTCGGGCACCTGCGGTTCTCAAATGAAACGATGAATTCGAAATGTGTGAATAAATATAATAAGTTATTTTAGATGCATTTAGGTGGCGCCTTGCACTTTATAGCGGGCACCTGGGCAAATCTTCAATCAGTCACGTATTATTGTTAAGCAATATATTTAGCGACCTTGCAGATAAACCGAGTTTATCTGTGTGATATCGATGGGCAAATGTTAAGCATTGCCGGCAGCGCTGGCGTTGCCCTTTTGCTTGAGGTTATATGTGATGATTAATGTCATAAGGGGGGGGGGGGGGGTAATAATAACGACCTTTTTTTTCTCTCCTAAAGAAATCTGGCGACTGTCGCGATTTTCGAGCACACTCGAGTTAACCGACCTGACTAATCACCAAACGTCGAACTAAACGTATTCGACTTCATTTTATTGGAGATGTTACTATCTTCTATTAATTTATTATCTCCGTGCGCTTCACTTGCCATACATTTCATATAAAAGGACCTGATGGTCGATGACGTTTCAGCTGATAAAAAATTAAGGAGTGTCTCCAGGTGAATTGGACACTAAATGCAAAAGAACAAAAAAAAAGGGGGCAACCTTTCACGCTCGTTCTGGTCCTCCCCAGGTGCGCAGAGCACTTCGAGTTTCGCAGAGAGTGCTTGCACATATGTCTTTAACTTGACATGCACTTATTCAAATCCGCTCGGGCTCCTTCTGGCAGCTTGGTCGTAAACAGTCTAGACTTTCAGTGTGCGTGCTTTCTTTGCACTCCAAGACGGCCACAGTGCCGGCAGGCTTTTCAAGGAAGTTATTCGGGCTGAATGGCCTTCGTCACAAGTAGAAACCTCAATTGTCCTTCCTAATCAGCCTCTTTTTACATCTAGCGCCAGTGACGATCACGCCGTGCTAACGCCGGCGTTAGAGACTTAGATTCAAATGCTCACGTAGTTGCTTACAAACAGTATATGCGAACGCAGTCAGAGCGCAAACACGCACGCATTTGCCATTCATTGGGGATACTCAAAAATTTTCGCAAACTGCATTCGTAGAAAAATTACGCCAGTAAAATTGTCTCGCTTTTGGACGGTATATTAGCACCGCAAGTCTGCCGATGTGCCCTTAATTTTATAGCATTGCTCGGTATCATACTGGACTTGTCAATTTGGACCACCATGCTCGTGCGTACAGTCACGTCTGTACGGCAAACACTCCGTGCAGTCTCACTTCGCAGAACAACGCGAGCACAGTAGGGGTGCGTTGTCGGACTGCGTCCTAATGAGACTGCATATTGTTTTTAATTAGTAGCGGATCTCCTTTGTTGCGATCCGTCGTCTGCTTCCATTCGCCGCTCCTCAGTGTGGCAACGACTTAAACGTGCCCCTCGCATCTGCGAGTCGAATCGCAACACTACACACCCAGAAAGCACGGCCGATCCAGCGTGGACCATGACGAGCACCTCGCATCTTGCTCTACTCTGCAATATTTGCCCGGTTGTCTTCGAAGCAGCTCTCAAGAAAGCGGTTCCCTCTAGCCGCTACTAGACCCCCGAGAACCGAAGCTGCCGACGTATCACGCGTTCTATGGAAATGCATGCTGCAAAGGTACGAAATGCAGCCTGTCTTGTGTGGCCGTTCCGGAAACTGAAGCCGTCATATTTTGCAGGGCACAAACGTGTGCAGAGGGAGAGAGAGAGACAGACTTCCTTTCAGGCTAAGGAGCCCATTCTCGATGTACTTGTGCACGTGAAAACGAAAGTATAAGAGGGAGACTTCTTCATAGAAATGATTGTGCTTTATTTAAGACGTTCGCCCAACCCGTCTCGAGCCGCTGCTTATAGCGGCCGCCCGTTTTCAGGAGAACCTCGGCTCACTGGCTCTTTCAGCTCGTGCCTGCATATCCTTGCTGAGCCCGCAGGTGAATCAGAGCCGCGCCGGCAGAGGCAGGTGTTCGTTCAATGGCGATATCCATTTTTTATGCGGACCCCTCCATCCTGTGCAGTCGGGGCTTGCGGAACGACAGCTCATCAGAAAGCGAGGAAAGAGAGAGAGAGATTGTGTGTGTTCCTTTCTCTTTCGACTATGGCTCGTGTCCCTCGCAGCTGCAGCTGCGGCTGCTTTGGCTGCGGGTTCCGCCCTCGACTCAGCGAGCTATCGTGCAGGCCCCCGACATTGACATAGGAAGTGATAGCACCTCGCGCGCCGCTGCAGCAACGCCGGCCTTCGATGAAAAAAAAAAAAGATATATGATGCCGCTTCATTTCAGGGTCTCGTACGCCGCTCTCTAGAGACATTTCCTGTTTGATTTTGTACTTTCGTTCTGTTATTGGGGCCCGCATCAAATTCTCTTCATTTTGTAGCACAGCTGTTGGAATACGGTTGTTTGTGTTTGTAGTTGTTGTTACAAACTGAGGTAATGAAGGACTCTGGCCGTGGTTTGTACAAGTGACCGTACTACGATGTGACTCGAGGCTGTATAACTACGGATGTGCGTTGTTGATAAACTTGCCGTACGATAGATGCGTTTATATATTAGTAGCCACGTCTATACAGGAAGGTACGCGGCGGGGAACGTTGTGGTGTTGGAGGAGGATGTTGTAAGGGTGACGTACGGGGTCCTTCCGAAGGTCATGGTCTTCGTCTATTTGCGGAGGCCGAGTAACCTATTCTCTGGTGACAGCATCAGCTTGCTAGTTTCCGCCAAGATCCTTCGTGGTCCCAGGGGTCCATGCAATTTCCACCTCGGGTAGACTTGAAGGAGCGCAGTCTAGGATGCGGTCGGCTGCGGCGGAGGTCTAACCTTTGGCAAAGTTGGGGTCTATCGGAGGTCTATCCTCAGGCTGCTTGAGAGTCCGTGATGACAGTGATGCACTCGTGTTCGGTGCCGGGATATGACGGCGAGGTCAACGGCCGCTTTCTCTGCCTGCGTGATAGTGATGAATGCGAGAGGGCCCCAGTTTCTCCCAATATTCACTCGTGGCTTCTAGCACTTTGAGACTGCCCGACCTCAGATATCGGCCCGCATTGGCCAGTCTTTTCTCCTTAGTATACCATATAGCACTACGCAAACGCTGTTCCACATTGTTACGCCTTCAGGGTCGGCCGGGGTGACAGCACATGCCGGTCAACGAATATTGACAAAAAATGGTAATGCACGAAACCAAAAATGTTATACTTGAAGTCAAGTGACAAAAATGCACTGAAAAACATCTCACAACATTGAGGTCACATTAACGACAGGAGCGTAACGTAATCTTGCATAAATACAGACTATTCGTAACAGAGGCCACAAAAAACACATTGTAAGGTAAAGTTAGCTTAAACCCGCCATGTTGGCGTAGTTGCTATGGCGTTGCGCTACTAAGACCAAGGGCGCGGCATCGAATCCCGGCCGCGGCGGCCGCATTTCGATGGCGGTGAAATGCAAAAGCGTTCGTGTACCGTGCATTGGGCGCACTTTAAAGAACCCCAGGTGGTCAAAATTAATCCGTATAGTCCCTCACTATACAGCGTGCCTTATAATCAAATCATGGTTTTGGCACGTAAAACTCCCGAAGTGAATTAATTAATTTTTAAACTCAGCTTACATCGATGCACTAAATACAGAAAACATGAAGTCAGGTCCCAGAAATTCACGTAAATTGAGGCACGAGAAGGAATACAAATGAGCATCAATCATTTCCACCAATTTTACTCCCTCCCAGAGAGCACGAAGGCATAAGAAAGTTGAAGTTAAGAAAGTTAACCAGAATGGAAAATGTGGTTCGCTACCCTACATTGGGGAAGGGGGGGGGGAGGTAAAGAGATAAGAAGGTTGACAAAGAGAGCAAGGGAGCACGGACACACAGCCGCAGCCAGTCACTGCCATCGCAGACTGTCACAGCGCAGTAGCACTTGTAGCACTACAAGCACTGATTCAGGCTGCAGCCACTTGTGCAGGTCTGTTGACCTTAAACACCTGCAACAGTACCTTCGTCGCCCTCAGCTGCGATGGCTTGTAAGGCCGGCATTCAAGAATGAGTTCTTCAGGAGAAATCTCACGAGGGTAACTAGGCACTCGCAATTGTAATATGAATGTGTTGGCGTCTCTTGCTTTCATTGCTCGTTATAGCTGATTTCGCGTCCTTCAGTGCGGCCTCGCCGATGAAACTGGCTTATATAAGACCGAATGCTGATCGACAAGAGGAAGAGAGACAGAAGTCACAAGGAAAAAAAAAGTTGCAGTGGCTTAGCTCGGCTATGCCAGGATATACGTAGCGTTAGCAAAGGTTCAGCTGATTATTCTTAGCTTTCCTGGTTGTCTAGATTGTCAAGGATTAGCTTGATTGTCATGCTTACTGTCATGCTTACTGTTGCTGCAGGGGTGGTCGGGCACGTCGCTCAGCCTCCTGGCGACGCCGCTTTGCTAGACGTTCGTCCCTTTGCTCCAGTGTCTCCGCAGCACATTTAGCCTTCTTCTGTTCATTCCTCCTACGCTCAACCGCTAATTGCCAGGCAGCTACTTCGGGATCCGATGAGTTAAGCTCCTCCCGTCTTCTGCGCTGTTGAGCAGCATTTGCGCTCTCCTTCTCCATGGCTATACCACACTGGCAAACGCCAGTCAGAAGCGCAGCGGCTCCAGCGCAGTGTCAGACGGCGACTGCACAGCGAGCACGCGCCGGCGCCAGTGCGTCTACCACGGCTACGACGTCACTCCTCTGGAATGCGCAGACCGGCGGCGGTGAGTCGCGCGCGGCGGCGGCGGAGTGCGCGAGAGGTGCCGGCTCCGGTGGCTCCGGTGCGCAAGCCGTGTGACATCACTGATCCTTGCGCATGCGCAGCACGGCTCTTGATGTGCCGCGCGAAACGGGCTTGGCTAGGCCAGTGTAGCTAACGCTACAAAAAAAAAAAAAAAAGCGTCGTATATGCGACATGCCACTACTCGATGTTTAACTCATCACGTTTCATGTTTCATCATCCCTACATGTCTAACTCATCAGTATTGCCTCGTGCCATAAGATTCTTTAACAGCCTTCCTTGTAGCATTCTCTCTTTATCTAATCGTGATGCGTTTTGTGCCGAATTGCAAAGTTTCCTTTTTGTTGTAGTTGTTGTTAATCTATAACGATGTTCGCAAGTTGCTTTCTATGTGCATCTGTTCTGATGAATTGTTTCACTTTTTTTTTCTTTCAAATGTAGGCGCAGGAATCATTCCTTTCCTGAATATACGTCTGTTTTGTTTGATAATGCAACACAAATTGTTATTTCCTCTCTTCATAAGCTTTCGCACTGTACCCCCCTTACTCAATGCTCTTATATGGGCCTGTAAAGTACAATAAATAAATATAATTAATAGAGTAGCCTTTAGAACTTTGGTTTTTAGAGTGCAGGCTGAGCCCGGTTGGCAAGCCTGGACTGAGGAAGGGGAGGAAAAAGAATTGAAAGGTATGTTTTCTGCTTTACTCGATGGAAGAAACCGTACTATGTCGCCTGCATATGGTTTTACGAAAGCCTCCTAATTGAATAGCGGGCAGTGACACTTGCAAGACATGTGGCCTAGAAGAAACCATAAACATCCTACTTTGTGACTGTGGCCTACTGTCTCCTACACCTATTGTGTAAAACTCCTACTGTGTGACCCATCGACCGAAGACGAGAGGCTTGCCCTTGGGACAGATGATAGTTATTTTAAAGAAGAGAAGATTCAGGGCATGTGGCCTCGTTGGTCAGCTATATGCAAAGCTACGAATGCGCTACTGCGCTTCTTGAAGTGCCAGTACGACCGCGTGTAATGAACTGACCACGGACGCTTCATTAAGTGTGTGTCCGTGTAAAGCTTATGAACGTTGTGAATGTCGCTGACCGACAAAACTTTCCAGTTGAGAACTGAGGTGTCCACGTGAACGCCGGGCAGTAAAGGTACCCACGTAGCCTCGCCTTCCTCCTTATTTGAACGACAAATATTATTACTGTCACCTGATAACAATATTTGAAGGATCACACACTTTGTTAAGAGCTCTTGTTTTCCCCTTTCTTTCGCTGACACCTCTCTGGGGGAACGTATAGTGGAAACTCTCAGAAGTAATTTCCTGGAAAGAAATAGAAAACAATTTCGTGGTTATATGGCGGGTACGGTTACCGGAGGAGGGCGATTATCGAAGGTCTCCGATTTACACATAGGTTTACTTTGTGTAGGCACTTCACTAAGCGCTATTTTCCGCTTGAAACCTCTAAAGTGCTACTTGAACTATTATTTAATGTTTTCGATTGCAGACGAAATGCTACTTGAAATGGTATTTCAATGAATCATCTTTAGGTGTTGAACTTTCAAATCAAGTACCGTACGTCCAATTGGCAGCTCGGGAATGGTTTTCCCAGGAAGCGTATGACGCCTTTGTGTTCATGAACCGCAGAAGTCATAGATACTTCGGCTTTTTTTTATATAGATCCGTGCTCTTTGTCATAAGGGCATCCCCGAAAGAGACTGTGACGGCTTCTGCGGAGAGTCATGTGACAGAAGCCCATCAAAACCTTGCGTCAAGTGAATGCTCCGTCATCCTATTGGCTGTAGCACGAGCAGAAAGAACTACATGTTCCCGACCGTTGGTAAAAATGGCACCGAACAACGTGTTCAAATATTCGTTCTATTAGAAACTCATGATAAGGCAGAATAATTCCAATTCAAGCGAATGATTGGATTCACCATTTGGCCATGTATTAAATTACGCATGGGAGAGGCCTACGAATGCATGGGGACAATTAGGAAGGACGACAAACCTACTCACGCGACTTTAGCACTGACTTGAGTTAACTGTTGTAAAAAACCGGCCCAAAGGAACTACACGTAACAGATGCCATATTGCTCGATCTAACTTCCTCGTTATCTTCACCCCTCTATGTTTGCGTACGTGTACTCTGTCTCTCTCTAGATGTATTTTCTTCGTATCTTCACACACGCTCCCCCCCCCGCCCCCCTTGTCCGGCCTTTCACTGTAAAAGACAATACACTGTCATACAACTTATTTCCATCAATACCTTAAGATGGAGAAGTACTAAAACTTGTTGCTGGGCGAGTTGGTTCATACTTCGAGGAAAACAAATATACTGCGCAAGATTCAAACAAGGACGAAGTGAGGGACACGGACAAGCGCTAACTTTCAACTAGCTTTATTATTCGTCATTATATACGCTTGTTTGCACATGCGCAAAAGAATGTAGTCACATTGATACAACCGCTGATCATAGCAAGCCGCGCAAAAAACACTTCTCACTATCCATTAAAGATATGGATGTGTCACTAACGCAAGCTTTCCCTCTCAGAGATATGTAGAAGGCTTCCGTCAACTCCCGGGCAGTAGTATCTTGGCTTTTACCCAAGATCTTGATTTTTCTGAAATTCGGAACGCACAGCCTTCTACATATCTCTGAGAGGGAAAGCCTGCGCTAGTAACACATCCATATCTTTATGGATAGTGAGAAGTGTTTTTTGTTGCGCGGCTTGCTATAATAGGCGGTTGTGTCAATGTGACTACATTCTTTTGCGCATGTGCAAACAAGGGTATATAATGATGAACCACAAATAATAAAGCTAGTTGAAAGTTAGCGCTTGCCCGTGTCCCTCACTTCGGCCTTGTTTGAATCTTGCGCAGTATATGTGTTTTCCTCGAAGATGGAGGAGGTGGCAAAAAAAAATGAAGGTGCTTGGCGAGGTTCCCACCCATTTTACAACAGGCAGCGGCAGGTGACGATGGACACTTTCCAGGTGAATAACAAAAGAAATGCAGTTTAACTTGCACAGCATACAATAACACCCCCCCCCCCCCAAAAAAAAAAAAAAAAAAGAGAGACTGCGTATCAGCTTGCGCAGTTGACGCAAATAAAGGAGAAGAATACATGTGGCTATTTTGTAGTTGACAAACACAACATTGATAAGAACATTGTTTATAACGGAGATTATAAAACATTTTAGACTGTTTATATTTAACAAAGTGGCGCTGAGGAGGCCACCCTTATAAAGTAAAGAATTCATGCAGGGCCGAGTTACTGACGTTCTCTATATTAATGTGTGCGTCAGATAATTTGTTTAAATTCCAGTGGTTACTGATATGCTAATGTCTGGCATCAATGATTTATTATGACTGCTGGTAACAACCAGTGTGGTCTGTAGCAGTGTGGCTATATGCGGCGATCCACGCAAATGCAGTGTAGCTAAGCGAGAAATATTTTCCAATTGCTTCTTTTGTTCACTTTTATACGTGGGTAATAGCTTATACGCATACAAGTTAAATACGATTGTGATTCATTGGTCTCTAATTATTTATTTTATCGAGTGTCTCTAGGTTAAATTAAGAGCACTGCGAAGAGCACGTTCCTCAAGGGTAAAACAAACCGCATTTTTTAAGTTCTGGCTAACCTCCTAGCCTTTCTAGTGTCTTTTGTCTATATACTCAGCGCCATTCGTTCTCAGAACAGCCGATATAGACAGATCGACATCAGGGCTGCAAGTGTGCAAGGGACACCTATATTTTGTCCGCATGTAGCATTATTATTCTGGCTGTTGCGCTTCTTGCTTCGGGGCACACTACGAATTTTGACGCGTTATTAACACGTGGTCGGCGGCAAGAAAGACACAGCGCTGTCAACTGGATATTCTTTTTTTTACGTAGCAACACACGCACAGGGGTGCAGAGAGCATCAAATGATCGTGAGAGAAGAATGGTCCTTTACTTGACACGGCAACAGTGAAATGCTCGATGATTTGATGCTTGTTGTGCCGATTGAGTGTGTTTATACCCGCTACTTTCGCTAATAAAAATAGGTTGACTCTAGCGCCCTCTTTTACCGCCCTTGTGCTTCTTAGGTCTTGAGCACAGCATCTTCTATACTTGCATAAGGTCAAGTATAAGTTTGAAAACTGAAAAAGAACAGGACCTGCTTTTTTCGTCAATTTTTAGTAACAAAAAGTAAGGAAAATCTATAAAGACCACTTCGTTTCTTTCGCATATGCGATCATATTTATTCTCCACAAGAATGGCACTTGTATTGCTATATACTTTCGCAGTCCTGTGAAGAGCTGGCGTGCAGTGTGGAAAATGCGCGTAGTGTGTTTACAATCGGATCCCGTTGTAATGAAGGCGCCAACAACAATATATATATATATATATATATATATATATATATATATATTTGTTATAGTCGATATTCGTTACCGGCTGAACATCGTAGACGTACTTCGTTACATTCGATAATTTCTTATATCTGTGTTTGTTTTAATCTGCGTCCAACCCTACACTACTCTTGTACATGGCTAAATTGTTGTGTGTCTTCGGTATCCGTTCCAACCATATCTGAACACGGTGCCCTTCTTTTATTCGAATAACCAGCAAATGCTATTGTTTTTTGATGGTGTTATTTATGGTGATATATATATATATATATATATATATATATATATATATTACAGAATGAGAAAGAGGAACATTTCGGCACAGAGCAGGTGTCCACGGGCCAGTTGTGGTCTCCGTTAGCAGCGCGCACGCAAGTGCAATTTCCATTGCGGCCCCGTGTCAGTTACAAAGGTACAAGTACACTGTACGGTGCATACATTACATGCATGAACACACAACCCTCGACGCTGTGACATACGTCTGGCTATCATCTGGCAATTCTTTTTGCCACCGCGTAACTGTCACTGTTAAGCAATACTCAGCACAAGAATTAAATAAGCTTGAATCCTCGTTGCATCTTTAATGTTAGCGAGCCCCTCATTTCTACATGTCTTCACATGGCGTAAAACTCTGCTCCGTGGAACTGCGAGATAACGTTTATCCGTATTAAAGGTGGAGAGAAGTCTTATAATATACAGCATTCTAAATTCGAAACTTTGCATTTGGCATCCCGAACTTAGCGTTGCAGAAACTAGGCCTCGGGCAGGAGAGCACTCGTGGCTATAGGTGAACTTGACATTACAATCATCGTGATCTTGCCTCGTAAACAAAAAAAATGTATGTCAGCAGCATCAAAGCACTGCGCGCTTTCTTGATGTGCGAGATCGGTAAGACTAGCAATAAACCTTACAACAGTTTCACCTCGGCTCACCATGGCGACTAAGTTTAGGATGTGAGTGCTATTCCGTTTCTAATATCAGATTTACGAAGACAACTTTGCATAGTCGGAGTGACATTTCTGCATGCAGCTGTCCCTTGTTCCTTGCCCAATATCCTGGCCTGCAGCTGCAGCATGGCCGAAAAGAAAGGCCGCAGCCAACGTCGAAGGCCAGTGTAGGCGCGCGCGAACGTAAATAAAGCACTTCTATTTTTATTTTTTTTTTTTTTTTTTCTCTTTTTTTGTCTTTTTGTGCGAGCTCAGCTTCATTTAAGGGCGTTCTCTGGGAATGGTGCAAATTTACGACTTCTTTGTCGTTACCGGCACCGTTTACTGCCTTTTTTTTTTTTTTTTTTCTGTATGGTAAGTACTTCGTGCGAAAATGTGACAGGACGACAGAAAATATAAAGGTAAAAAAAAAATAGCGGCTAAACACAAGCAAATGTAAAAAACGCGCACAGCAAAAGGCCGGGAAGCAGCAGGTGTTTCCACGCCGAGCTGCAGTTTGTTCAGTCGCCGACTCGCCCAGCTAGGCCGGCCTCCCCCTCATCGTATCCACGTGTCTCTCTCCTCTCGGGCGGTGTTTGCGCTCGCGTTTCGCGTTTGAGACATCCACGGCTACAATCCCCTCCGCGATCCGGCATCTGTGATCTTCCACTCCTGCCGCTTCTGTTCTCGAGCAGCGACGGGTCAGCGACAAGATTAGGCGGACGACTAACTCATGAGCTCGAAGTGAAAGCTCGTGTGTGCCCTGATTCGGTGAGCGTGCTCTTGTGATCACATAGGTGTGTCGTGCCTTGATTCGGGACCTCCTTGCTTCTATCTATCGAGGATTACCACCTGAGCGCAAAAACACACCGGTCTCCTCACGTTCGGTTAACGAATGCCGCTGTGAAGCGAAAATAGTTCGACAGCGGAACGGTGTCTTCAAAGGAGCCTGTAACACTTATGCGCGACCCTCTTTGAAATGTTAGTCACGTGGTGCCTTCTTCACCGGATCGGCGGTGGCGTTCCGGCTACTTCGCACGCTATGACGGGTGATGTGTGAAAGCACGTTCACTTCTGCGATGGTATGTTTTGCTCCTCCCGGGCGTTTAGTACCGTCGCGCGTATAAACGGGATGTATTGCACAAGAGATTTATCGGATTCCGACTCGAATACAAACTGTGGGAACCTGCTGCAAGCTCCCGAGGAGCCTCGTTGGCGATAGGAGCTATCGACAAGAACCACCGCGCGCAAAGCGGCTACGGCGAGTGCACTCGGAAGCAGCGGTGCGTTCAGCTTTCCCGTGAGAAGACTCGCTCGCTTGATTCCTGCGAGCGGTCGCGGCGAGCTTTAAGCAGTCAACAAGGACATCGGCGAAATTCGTACCTGTGTCGCAGTTATCCCGCCTATAAACCAGATTGAAGAGGAGCTATTCTGTGCTTCACGACTGGTTCCCGAAGTAAGTGCCGTGTTGACACGACGAAAGACAGACGTCTAGAGAGATGCTAACGACGTCGTTTCGATTACACCTTCCAACGTATTCATCGGCACCCTGATCACATCCCGGCTCGAAGACTCGCAACGCCAGGGCCGCATTCCTTTGACTATAGGCACCCGCAAAACCTCCGAGCAGGCAGTCGCTGCCGGCTTTCGTCGTGTCCGCGCGCGGTGCGGCGTAGCGGTCGCGACAAGAGCGAGCGGTGAAGATTGCGGGCGCGATTCCATACAGCCCCGTTAACTCGCCGACTCCAGCGTTCACGGAAACCCAGCCAAAGGCCGATAAAAAAAATATACACCCCTCCACCCACGGAGCCGACCTCCGTCACAACCAGCTGATAAGCGCGCGCCGCCGTACGCGACCCGTATATCCGACGACGAGGCGATCATATAGCGCAACGGGAGTACTATCAAGCGCCTCCCGACCCTCCGTTATTATTATTCCTCGCCACGGCCGTTCAGATCGCTGACGAGCGAGCGAGAGCGGTGGAGCGCCTGTGCGGGCGGCCGGATACACTACGCACCGTCGACCCTGTTGTCGTCGAGAGCGGGGGGAGCACCGCGCACGAGGCGAGAAGGGGCGCTGCGACTCTCTTTCTGGCAGGCAGCGAGGACTGTGGACAGCCACGCGTCGGCGACGGCCAGCAGCCGGCAAGCAGGACAGCCGAGTGGACTCTGTCGTCGAGGCCGCCCGGAAACGTGGACGCATTGTAAGCGCACCGCTCGCCGCACACTCGTCGTCGTCGTCAACGCCGCTGGTTGATTGCTGCTACTTCTCGCACAGCACTGACTTGTGAAGCACGCGCGCCTCGAGCCCTTTCCGTTCGTGCGACGTTCACTGCTTGCATTGGCATCGTGCGGTCTGTGAGCGCCACACGGCAGCTGAAGCAGCAGCAGCAGCAGGGAGGGAGGAGCGACGCATACGACGCGGCCTGCCTGCCTTTGCCTGCTCAGGCAGCCGTGAGCAGCGCGGCGAACGAACCCCTATTTCTTTTTTGTTCTCGGAGCAGCGGAGCAGCCAGCCACGGCTCTCCGACGGTCGAGCGTGCATGCGTGCCGCATCGATCACGCTCGTTTGGAAATGCGAAATGCTTGCGCCCGATTGTCCCTCCTCAGGCATGTGAGACACCTGTTCCACGCCGACGCTGTCGCTGCTGGGGCTCTTTCTGTTGCTTGCTAACACTTCTACGGCTGCCGCTTCTTCCAGTGCTGTAGTTCCGATCGAAGCTTCGATCTAACGCATTGCCCCCGTTTGTACCGTCGGATCTACTTGCTTCGTTGGAAGTTTGGCCGACGACCGACCAGCGTACGACTCCGAATTCATCCAGTGTGACCCAGCGGCTACGTCGCACCTCGGCTCGCCTGTTCGGCTCTCGGTATTCTTCTCCAGCCAGCGGTGGTGAAGCTATCGTGAATTTACGACTACATTCGAAGCGTGCAGCGCGTGTGGTGCCTCGTTTCCGGCTTGTGTCCGTCCGTGTTTTGTTTCGTGGGCGCGTGATAGAAAGGGGTCTGTGCGCAGCCGTCGCTTCGCGAGTGTCTGTGGTAGATATACGCGCGGTGTGCGTGCGCGTGTTTTGTGCTGTACGATGGATACGCCGGACAGCAAGCAGCAGGGAGGCAAGCCGGGTTCGGTGACGTCGTCCATCCAGTCCGCCTTCAAGGTCATGATGAACCGCCACATATCGTGGCCCTGGTCGCCACGCCTCGTCTACCACGTTAACCCAAGCGTAAGTCATAGCGAGAGGTGAAAATTGTATGTTCACGCATTTCGTGACTCGTACTGCCTGGCAGTGTCTCGTCTAGGCGGAGACGGCGTGATGAGCGTAGCATCTCTATATATACTGATGCATATTATCTGGAACTTCAATTCAGTAATCGCGAAGCCGGTTCGGGGCATGTGGAATTTGCGGACCCGTAGCAATGGATTGGGTGTAAATGTACTGCGCTCTCTTCGAAAATGGCCTTCTACATTGTCTTACGAACGCTCGGACGTTCGCTTGGAGGAGTTGTACGTGACTGCTAGAACCAGTAGAGCAAACAGACGAGGACCACGAAGAATGACACAACTGCAATATAACCTCGTTCCATGTAGTCCTTGCCTGTTTGTATCGTCACTCTTTCATTAATAATTTACCGCGCTATCTAAATTTTTCTGCTAACCATAAAGGGCTCTCATTATCAAACCTTCGGAAAAAAAAGTTGATGCCGCGGGTGACTCAAACAGTAGGAACACTAGGAACACTGGCACAAATCCGCCACTAGGCAACACGAAAAGTTATTTCTAGTATTAAGAAACGTTGCGAAATAGATCCTGCTGTCTACGTCATCTAATACGAGGAATCGCGTGAAACAAAAATTGGAGTTTTGGATAGTGCGAGCCCATGTCACGCTGAAATTTTAGATGCCTGTAGGCAGCCGTGACTCACAATATGAGGCAAAACATCTCCAGTGTTCACTGTTCGGTCATGTCGTTGACCACACTAATAAACAGGCCACGTGGATAAGAATCGAAGGCATACGCATAGCGTGTTCTTTTCGATTCCGCCGCTATAGGCCTATACTTGCTTTTCGTGCCACTGCTCCGCTCAAACGTCACGGTCTTCTATATTCTTGTACAGCAGGAGTGCGTGACGTTTAACCAGAACTGGACGTCGCATCGCTTTCTTCCACTTGTGACTCCGTGTGTGAAATGTCGCCATGCTCTTTTGTCGCAGCATCGTATTCAGAAAAGGCGAAATAAAATTTGCGAGAGTAAGGACTCCGACCTTTAGTGACAAGGGAAAACAGAGCGTACACCTCGCGCCCGATCCGATATTCGCGCTGACCGGCGTAAGCGGTTCGTCCGGCCACACTGCACACGGCGACAAAACAGTTAGTGACGTCAAAGGGAGCAAAGGGAGTCACTGCATTCCACTGCGAAAAGAGAACAAGCTCTTTTTATTTATTCATAGTTATTTCTCTCAGCGGGCGAACCATGAGGGGAGCACAATGGCTCCGTCAACTTCCGGATGCACTGACGTTATTTTATTTATAATAATTTAGGTAAATAATCTCTTGGAATGCTGTGTACGAATGTCGTCTCGATTTTCAGTACGCTTTTTACCTCCTATACAACCCTGCGTTGCCATCACCGATTACCATTCGGCGTTATGAACCTATCACCACAAGCCATTTAATTTTCTACATAAAGAAATTCATTCCTTCATTCAATTACAACCCTAATTTCGTTTCACACAGGTTTCAGTAAGTATATGTGGCACATATATAAGTGGCCCTTTTGTGGAATAATGTCCTTGAGCGTCGGCTCTTCCATTGGTCGAGCTTCTTGCCACTGTTGCTGTACACCACTCTAAATATCGCTCGACGTAAGAAGTTTCACAAAGTAACACCTCTTAATCTTATTCCAACTAAGTGTGACGTAATTGCAAAAAAATGTTCCACTTTGTGGAACTAGTGCGGAACGACATTAAGAGTGTAACGGTACTTCTGACATGATCGTGGTTCGTCGTGCTGCCGAACAATGATGCAACCGAAGAAGCGTGACGTAAAAGAAATACGTGTGCGCGACGTCGCAGCTATTGGTGCGGCATCGCAGTTATGGCGAACGCAAAAAAAAAAGAAAATAAAATAAAGCAAATTGACTTCTGTTCCGCTCATAAAACGTGAAAGTGTGTGCATAGCGCTATAGTGAGACTCAAAAATTGCGATATGAAAGGTTCCTGTTTCAACGCACCGGGAATGTCTGCTGCCACAGGGCCCTTTATTTCTTCTTTTCTTTCATGCCTAATGTTCAGAGCCCATGGCGTCCATCTATCGCCTGATTTAATCAGAACTGACACCACTCAATGGACAGAAGCGTCTCAGAGAAAACAATGGAAAGACTTCGCGCTATGCTGCACGTCATTCTGTAAATACAGGCGGTGGCATTTTTACCGTTCGAGGCGGAAAAATATGAAGAATTGTTTAGCGGAAGGCCTCAGGTCTAAACTCCTTTGGAACATTTATGCACTTAAAAATAAAAAAATAAACAATGTAATAAACATGCACGTTTTGTGCAGAAAAAAAGGATGGAATACGGTGGAACCACATGACGAGGCGGTCCGTCACCACAAAAATTACACCGCAGTTTCCCATCTCGTGTAAGGGACACACCTCGCCAATATTGCGCAAAAAAAGAAAAAAAAATTGTTGATGCTCCCTCTTGCACGAGGATATACATTATTAACGAGCACCTAAGGGAGCATCAGGTGGCTTCTACAAATCACCTGGGTCATCGCATTTGGCATCCCATTGCAGGATATGTTAGTGCTAACCCGCAACAAGCATAAAGAGAGAGCGAGAGAAAACGAAAGAAAGGAAAGGCAGCGAGACCAACCAGAAAAATTCTGGTTCGCTACATAGTTTTGAAATGCACACAAGCAGCTCGTGTTACAAGTTTGAGAGGCCTTCCAAATCATGAAAAGAAGGGAGTCCTGCGCCTGGCGGCCTTCTGCAAAGATAGAGATACATATTTATATACACATAAGCGTTAGTTCATAAGGAATCTTAGTTTGGGTCGTCGCTGTGGAAGTCAATTTGAGTCCACTGGTCTTGATGGTGAGTTCATTTGTCTAGTTGTAATAACGTGTTTGTTGTAGGCTACCAGCAGTGGCCATAATGTATGGCGCAGCTCTTACACTAGAGTGGGCCTGCTGTCTATAGTGCAGGGAAGGAAGAGATGGATTTTCGAGCAAATAAAAAAGTACGCAGAAGAGCGACGTGAGGGACAGTCCCAGTAAGCCTTGTTCTGTGGTTCCACTGCCTTCCGTCTTTCCGCTGTGCTAAGTACCACACATTATGAATGCAAACTGGCCCGCTTATTCGTCTTGCTTCACTATCACTGATGAACCATGCTGAGCACGTCAATTTTATGTGTCTCAGTCGCGCACAACTTTCAGCAGTACTAAACGCAGCAAGTATGCCTTTTTGTAGGCGCTCATGTTTCTCCGAAGCCGACGAATGCTTTGCACTGAATTATATATATATATATATATATATATATATATATATATATATATATATATATATATATGTTATTCTTGGAATCCCCAACTAGCTTAGACCGAAATGTCACTGGGCTTCGCGCCTTCGCGTTCATAATTGAATTACTTGGAAGTGCGCTAACCTATAGGGACCATGCACGTGAGTTGGTGTTTAATATGCATTCACTACTCTAATAAAGAATCATGGACCTACCGATTGTTCTGGCACTTCACGCATTGATTAAAATGAACGCGCGCGTCACGTGCAGCTCGTTCTATGATAAGATAAAGAAGGGAAGAATTCCTTTCTGAATAATTGCCTCTGCAAGTCAATTAGTACATCACTTTGAAAATAGTTATCAAGGCAAATATTCTGCCAGTTCTTTCTATTGTATGACTGATAGCAGCCGATTAGATTTAAATATACATGCCATTGTAAACGTGTCCCGTTTTCGCTTATGAACTAGAGATAGGAGCACTTTAATTGATCCTGGAAAGGTTAGCATATCACCGCTCATGACCGGTATTCTGCTGTGTCCTGAAAAGTGGAACGTGCAAAAAGAGAGAAAGCCATCATTATATAGGGGCAAAATTAGTTCTTTCCCGCTCGCTCGGTAACAAAACCCGAATGTGCATACCAAATGGCTTAGAGTTTGGAAATGGGTTCAGCTGAACCACTTCACCGCGGCTCAGAACTACCGTGTAAGCAAAGCGATCCGTCTATGTACCCTTCCTTACCTCTGCCTTTAGGGTTGCCGATGGTTTCCTCTGAAAGTCACCTTATATGGCAGCATGCTTGACAACATGTCAACCTGGAAGCATATCGGTTTTGTATCGTTCTTAAACTATGGAACAGAATAAAAATCAGCGGTCCTAAACAAAATGTTCGCGCGCTTTACGATGCACACAGCGCACTCAAGGCTTGAAAAGTACAGCCTTTGTCAAAAGTGTACGTGCTACTCGCGCCTTCACCAAATATGTTGCTCGGCTGTGTGGTGCGATTCCGATGGCGCTTCTGACACTCCAGACATGTGTATTGTGGGTACGACAGTCCCTATAGCATTCCCCGCGGTGCTGGAACTTATGACACGCCACATACACTTCATTAAACGGCCTGCAGTCAGCCTGGTCAAAAAGTGTACGTATAATCTTTGGGGGACGACCAGTATAGGAAGTTGCTTGGAGGCGACTAGTCATCTTAAACAAGTGGCTGACGAGCGCGAATAGCCGATTGATGCCCCAGCCCGTTGGGCTCACGAGTCACATATAGCTTTGGTTGAGCGTGTTGACCCTTCGTAAGGGAGCGGAAGTGCCAAAGTTCAGTAGCCACGTTCGTGATACAGAAAGATAACGCTGCTTTCACCGCCTTTCATTTGTAAGTGTCGAAAGGTCATGCTTACATTTCAGGGAGCAACCGTGCCTCGCAAATCAGCAATAGCCAGCACCAAATCAGTGATAGTATGTCCGCCGTTAGCTACTGGTTTAGTGAGGCACTTGAAGAGAAATATTAACATGTGAACTTCATATGACCTACAGTACACTGCTGTTCTGAATGTTTGTCTAAAAGGCCTCCTTTACGAGCAGGACAATGTAAACAAGTGTGGCCAGTGTTGTATATCTAATATAAGTATATATTTAAGGAATCTAAACTTTCTTTGTTATCTAAAGCCTGTCATACATCATACTGAACACTATGGAAGCAGAGCAAGCGATGCGGTAAAAGAAGAAGAAAAAAACTATCGCGGCACTCTGCTTGGTGGACATGTTTATAAAGGGTCGCCAAAGTTAAAATGTGATTAATTTGAGTAAAGAGGGAGGCTATGAAAGCTACAGAAATGCTGCAGCCACGTGGTTTATGCACTTTGGCACATTCGTTATTCACGCACGAACAATTAGGTGGGGTGCTTCGAGAGATCCAAAGTGGAAATTCAGTCGCTTTCTTTGTCACTTCCCTCTCTCTCTCTTTCTTATTTTTTGTTTTTGTATTCTTTTTTTTTTCGGGGTGGGAGAGATGTTGGGGTGGAGGGGGGGGGAGTTGTCAAGCTGGAGGGATAGATTGGCCCTCACGTTATCACTGAGCTCTGTAGATCATATTCGGCAACTGCTTCAGTTCCCGAGTGGCATTCCTCTTGCGTCAGTGCGACAGCTTTGATCTCCTACGGTTGCGATAGGCTCTCTTCCTGGGAACCACCCGCGAAAAGCAGTATATGATCATGAAAGAAACTTCGCTGTTTATCGAGGATTGGTTAGCGATGCCTATTCTCGCTGCTTGCTCAAGTTCAATGGCAGAATGGCATCCGCGACGTTTAACCTTTGCCGCCCCTAATGCGACAAGCGAGCCGGCAGCTGTGAACGCGGCCCACAGCCGTAGTTAGCATTGTGAAATAAGCAGGCTTTCTCTTGCAGCCGTATACAGTTGAGTGTTGTGGCAACGAAAGCTTTGCGAGTAAACGGGCTATTAATTAATCACTCGCTGCAATAGCAGTAGCGCTACGTGAGACGTCTAATGTCGAGAAGCATAATTGCCGCAGTACTACTGTCAAACTCGATTATAATGATTCCGGGTATAGCGAACTATGCTCTGTGTCGAACAAGCATACCAACGTTGAGTGCCTACAACATGCACCGCTCAACCGCCCGCAGTTGTTGTTTTTTTCCTCACACTTATCCAGGCACACTTTTTTAATGCGATTAGCATTATTCGGCCACTTCACGTACTTTTAGGGGGCTATCTTGCTGCCTATCTATCTGTCTGTCTTGGTCAGTAACCATTTTCTCGCCAACATGGGTCACTGAGTAATGCATGGTCGAGCGGATACAGAATCAGTATACTGTGGTATGGGGTCAGGGTTCCAAACCAACCTCCGGCCAAACATTGATGAGCCTACCTGACGCTAATTTGGCCCACTGGATATGTGCTGCTGAGTATGTGGCGTTCTTCAATGAAGAAGGACCAAGAGGAAGGGGGAAGATAACAGCAGGACCTTCTGAAGCGGGGCGCCTCGCTGAGAGATGGCAAGCCGCCCTCCTCAGCGAGGCACCCGAGGACCAGGAGTGGGCCGTCCAGCGGGCCAGGGCCATTGCCGAGGATCTCGAAAGATTTTTCTCCGGCGATGGACCCCTGGCAGCCTAGCCCCGGGCACCAACAGCCTTAACCGCTGGACAAATAAAGTTTATTCCTATCCTATCCCTTCAATGACAAAAAAATATTTAAGCTTTATCCTGTCCTGGACGGAATCGAACCCACGACATATGTATTCAGACAATCTTGCCTGGATATGTGTTCGCACAGGCGCCACGCGCTGGTTTCGCGGCGGCGGTCCCAGATGGCGCTACGTGTTTAGTGAGAAGCACGAGAGAGAAATCTGGCTGCATACACGCCTCGTACACGACGCGTTTCGGTGGTTTGCAATGTGGTGTGCCACTGCAGTGCTTCAATAGTAATCGCATGAACGTCGACATTCACAATGAGATAGGTTGTGCCATAATCTTTAGATCATGCTTTTGAGCATGCTAGATAGCATGCTTGGACTAAACGGGTGAGGTGATATAACACATATAATCCTACAGACGGAGACAGCTATTCGAGTTGCTGCGTTACTTAGATGTGCTGCGGCGAGAGTCAAGTCGCCTTGGGGTGTCTCAGTGCCATTCCAGCAGCTTTGTTCACTTGTGCATAATGAGCTCCTTATAAATATTAATAAAAGCTCGTTATGCCTGGGTTCAGATATATCGAATTACCTGGCGTGTCGAACCATTTTGGGCGCACGATCTGTTGATTATAACTGAGCTTGACGGTAACGTTTTCCAGTTGTTGAGTAGCAAAAAGACATATCGCATACTGGCTGCTAAGATATTGTGGGCCTGAATTAGGGAATATTTAATTGAAACGCGCCAAATAAGTAGCCGCACTGGTTTCCAAGGAAGCGAGACCCTCGATTAGAATAGCCTTATAGCGCGCTAGCATCATTACATATTTGGAGCGGAGTGTGTGGTGGATTCCAGATTTACTTTGCGCGGATATATTTATACTACAGTGTTGGTTCTGTTTGTATTTTCACTGTTCAATTTCGTCTACCCATTGAGCTCTTACAACTTCGCTCGCCACTTTTTTTTTAATCTAAAGGGCTTACGGCTGCATCCTCTCCTGCTACGAGATTAGAGAACATTATCAATGATATATCATTGAATAAGCTCTGAAGTTCCTCTTGCACACCGAGTTTCTGCAGCGTGATTGGACAGCACATAAAGGAACATACACCGGCGCGGACTTCCAACTCTTTACTTTGGAATTGTCAAACCACTTTCATACCTGCAGACATGTGATAAAATAACAAATCACATTTAGGCATTGTCATTCAGAAACTGCAAGTCTTTATCACATCACATGCTCAATGAAAACTAACAAAAGTATCCAAGCCAAAATGGAAATCTTGAACAAAAAGTCATCCGAAATTATTATTATTACTAACTGTATTTAAAGAGATGTTGGGGCCTATCTATATGTGGCGCCGGCTACTCCCATTCTCTGACTAGATAATTGTGCTTATAGTAGCCATAACAAAAACAATGATTACAATAAAAGAGACACTGGGACATTACTACTAAATTTCGCGGGCACAGAATCATTCCCACAATATGAATGTTCACAAGAAAAACAAATATACACACAAAATATAAATTTTCTTGTACAGTTGCTATGATGTCTTTCTCGAGTGCTGCATTCCAAGCCCTTCACTCACGTACACGGACGCAAGAGTCACAGACACAAGAACACGCAAGAAAGCGCGTAAACAAGGATATGTGCTATTTCAAATTAACAAGAACAATACGGGCAAGAAGAACAACAAGAATTAGAAGAAAGAGCGTAAGAATCTTTATCTGTTCTAGTAACTCGTTTATATTCGTGATTCTTCGAGGAATCAGGACTATTAAAAAAATTTACTAAATCAGGTAACGGTTCCTGTCATCTCTTTGTACGCATCGATACGCTGATTGTGCAACAAGTATGGTGTATAAGAAACCAATAAGTTGTGGTCCGGTGGATATATTGATCAATGTGAGAGCGCGCTAATATGAACTGAAAGTTATAAACAAATCTGGCAGATATCTTGCATATCACTTCAATTAAAGTGTGTGTACGCGTACTTTAGTAAGACCACCTTTGTAAGGCAAAGAAAAACAAAACCAGAACGAGGCATCCCTCATTTAAGAAAGCTTGCGATTTTCACATCCGCGTCTTAATATAGCCTAAGTATAGGTTGTAAAGAATTGGAGTTTCTGGATGACCATCTCTAACGTGAAGTCTCTGTTTGATCATACGTCTGCAAATATAAAAGTTGGTTTGACGATTTCAAAATAAACAGTTGAAAGTCAGCGGCCACGTATGTCATCTTTGTTCCTTTATCTCCCCACCTCCTCTGTTTCTTTTCCTGCCATTGCTTTATTTCTCCGCTATTCCTTCCATCTCTCATTTCCCCGTACCTTTCCGTCAGTACAGGGTAGCAAACCAGAATCTCTTCGGATTAACCACCTTGCCTTTCCCACCCCGGTTCTCTCTCTCTCTTACTTCCTGTATATTCTCGCCGCACAAACTCAGTTTTCACGAACAATGTGCCAGATGCATAGTCGGTGACTCAAAACTCACTCATTTCCATGCTTCTGAGTTCCATGGGCAGTTATGATTGTTTCGCGAATGGAAGCGCTGCAATAGCAATGAAATGAATCGACCGATGTTATGCCACAGTCCGATGCCCTCTGCATGTACAATAATTACACGATGACTGGATCGATTGTCTGTTGGGCCATTGGGAAGCTATATCGATAAAACCTTATCAGTGTCTCTTTCTGTGTGGACAGAACAATAGAATAGGATCATGCGCATGTGATAAGCCTTGGGTACCACTCTCGGTTCTCATTACTCCTTCAAATTCTCAAGTACCATAAAGGTACATTTTCTTACTAGCGTTCATGTTACGTGGGTAGACCTGCTACATCAAATCGTTCTTGCTATTTCACTAGTCGTGATGTTGCCCTCGACTTTAAAATAAGTATGACGTATTGAATTCGAAGAACTGTTCATAAAAGCTGGTTGGCATTCTTTCAGCAAAGAGCACACACGCACAATCGCAAGTAGGTAAACAGCAATTGCGCGACAACCGACAGGCCCTGCTCAGGAAAAAAAAAGATAATAAATGGAGGAACAGAGGGACAGGATGCGGTGCGTTGTCTCTATTGCAATGTACCTGTTTGCCATGCATCCGGTAATGGGCTGTGTTGGTATACTGTGAAACGACTGCCCCAATATATAGCATTAGTAAAGAAAGAAAAGTATGTCAAGTCACGAGAAATAAAGAAATAAAATGTCACGAGGTAACTTTTTAAATGTAACGTAAACCCGTTCCGTCAAATAAGAACTCCAAAAAGCATCGACACGTCTATTTTTACGACCACCAGCTCCTTAGCGATGCAGCCGTCGAAATTCCATCGACCGTATTTGTTGGAGTGCTTACAGTAGACAGAACTGAACCGCTAAACTACATTCCGATGTGCATTTCTCTCATTTCCTACCTCAGCCACTTAAAAGTTTCTGTTGATCAAGCAATGCGATGTCGTTGGTAGATAATCCCAATTAACGACGACCAGTTTTGCTGATCATGGGGTCTTGCTTTCAATGTCATACTGAGCCGGCTGCATTCCTGTCGGAGCGGAACGCTTGCGTGTTGGCCTTCGGGCTTGCGTTAAAGAACCCTATAGATAGAACCCTTGAAGCCGTAGCACCTCGTTGCAGCGTGGCTCATAGCCAGATTATGACGTTTGGTCGTGAAGTCCAATAAATTGATTACTTTTTGCAGTGATTCACAATGTCCACTAACCAGAGACCCCGAATGTGAAGTTTGTCAGTTCAGAGAGACGATTGGGCACTGTGTGAGTGTCCTCGTTTAAGTGCGCAGAGAAAAGCGCTCTGCACCACGCTGTACGAGCTTAAAAATGGTCCCCTTACGAAAAAGAGAATTTTTGAAACCTAGTCACAGCCGATATCATGCGGTGTTGCTCGAAGAGCAATTTTAACTTTTTGGGGACCATCGGGACTGAATGAAGAACTGTAGTACTTGTCAGTTGCCTTACTCGAGCTTGCGTTGACAGGTAATCTTCATATCTTCTCTTTTCTTCTCATCTTTTCTTGCTTTACCTGCGCGACGAGTTCGCGTCCTCGCCGGACCTGTAATAAAAGTTATTTCACTCACTCACTCACTCACTTACCTCATCCTGCAGTGCAGAGTAGCCGACCGGACGATTAATTTGTTTAACCTGTCAGTCTTTTATATCTTATCGTAGCGCTGATATGTTGTCCACGTAAACTTTATTAGCATCTATGCTACCATCAGGACCCTGGGAAACAAGCATTCAAGCCGCCACGGCGTTTAAGATTACATACAGTAGAGTTAGTTACCTGTAAGTTATTGGAAATATTCACGTTTACAGTATGCCTCGAAAAGTTTAGTTCAAACAAAGTCCGCAGATGTGTGTGTTGCAAAAGTACGTTTCACGCAGACGCATGAATGAGACACAATTACACGTGATGCCGTGGAGTCAATATTTGTCACGTATGCTGGCGTCTTCATGTTCTTGAAGTGTTCTTATTGCTTTCTGATGCACTACTTTTGATAGACATGGCCCTAACACTTTAGCAAGTGAAAAAAGAAATAAGCGGATGGTGAATCAAGTAAACGGAGTTCTGATTCGAGGCGCGGTCTATGTGCGATGTTCTTGGGGCAATTGAAGAGTAGGTGGCATATATGTCCTCGTCGTCGTGACTGCACGAGCAAGTAAGAAAGGGTACGCACTTAATTCGGAATAGGAAGTGCTTGGTGTAAGCACTTTCGAGACGTAGACGATGTAAGAGTGTGTCGATGCGTTGTACAAGCTGAGAATCGAGTTGATAATGAAGGTGTGGACCAACTGCATATAGGACTAATTCGTTTGTGCTTTTTTGTTAACCAGTTCGACGCACACACTCCTATATTGAGGCCTCATCAGATGCGCCGTATGTCGGACTGCGACGTGGGAACAGGGCATCTAAACCCGCCAGACGCCGCAATGAAAGCTTCGCGTTACTAACCTCCGAAGTGACCCCAGTGAAGTAGTAAACTCCGCATAACCCATTCCGGCCACCAACCACAGCATCCAAACCCGTCGGGCTCCACAAAGGAGGCTTCGCTTTAAGTGTTGCCGTGTTTAGAGTGTATCAGAGCAGCGGCTTCGCCGTTTACATGCACAAGGACCTTGCAGTGTGTCCGCGCGCCCCTAGCAACCTCCAACCCTGAGGTCGTTGCCCTCCATGCACGGCTTCTTTCACTGTCACCTGAGCGTTTGAATCTTGCCCGAATTAATTCCGCACATTCACCCGGCCAGCGCGATATGCATCCACAAAACCACGCTATTTTGCTGCATTAAAATTTCCTGGAAATCATCGGCAACGCTTGGGGCTGCATCCTCTCGCTTCCTCGGCCGCGTTTCCAAAGTCACATATGCTTCAGTCGATGCCACAACACACGTGCATATTTCGAAAGAAATCATGTTGACTCTATACCGTTGCGCAGGTCTTTATAACAGGCAGCAATTGTTTCTAATATTGGCGTATATCGTCCATTGTTTATGCACATTGGTTAACATTTCTTGCATATACTGATGAGGCGTCCCCCCCCCCCCCCCCCCACGCCTTTTTTTATGGTGGTTGAGACTTACAATGCGTCGAACTTTCTCACACGTGATAACTTTGCAGTTTTATAGAACATCTGTAATATTCCACGCTATATGTGAGTTTGGTGCCGCATCTCTGGCGTGCAATCATGCATATCATGTTGCTTATTTTTTTTTGTCCTGTCACTTTGCATCCGACCTTCATTTCCTGGTTAACGAGAACAGAAGTAAAACGCCGCTTAAGAATAAAAAGGGCACTCCCGAACAGAGTCTCACGCTTACAAGCCGACAGCACGTATTCGAGAAAATGCGAGTTCCCGTGGCTCCACTGTCCACAGGAAACATTTGATCCGTCATTAAAGCACGGAAATCTCGTTCGCACTTTCTTCTTTCTTTCTTCTTTGTGCATCTGGATTTTTTTCTTGCTCATATATATATCCTCCTTGTCTGCAAGGTTTGTTTCCTCTTCACTACACTGCGTTTGCCTTCACCAAACTACAAAGACACTTATCTTAATTTTCTTTCGCCGTAAACCTACATCCGTCCACAAGCGTGTCCCGCAGTCTACAATTGGGGCAGAACAAGCGCTGATAAAACGTTGAAGTTAAGAAAAAATAAAAGAGAGAGAGACAAAGAAAGAAATGAGGGAAGGAAGAAGGTGCGAAGGAAGGAAGGATGGAATGAAACGACGTATAATAATGGTAGGGTCAGTATTTTTGCATATATTGCTAATATCCCGCGCGGGGATTAACGCCTAATTGAGTCGTCGCCCCCTAGAGGCAAACGGCTTTCAATTTCCCGGCGTAATTTACTCCGCACCACATCACTTGCGGGGTTAATATTATGCACTCCTTCAGAGAAGCGTACGCAGCTCAAGCAGCCGAGATTTTTTATTATTATTAGTAGTATAACGCCAGACTCCCAATTTCACGCAGCAAGGTTTGGTTTCATGCTTAGACTATATATAGACTATACCTGATCTAACGATGAGAAAATACAGCGTCTACCTCGTCCCGTCGAGCAAGTATATTACCACTTAAGCTGGGAACATTCCAGTGTGCACGCGTGTACTTGAGGAAGTACATAATCCGTCAAGTAATTCATGTCCACGATACTTGGATTTAAGCTTGATATAGAAGGAGCCCCGAATAAAATAACGAAAGTACTGAAGTGACAAGCCACCTACATTCATTTTTTTTTCAATTGCTTTCTTTGTCACCGGCCAGTGCTTTTCATATTAAAGGAACAGGATTCCCGTCTCTCATTAGCATTCATTCATTCATTCGTTAGAAACGTGATCCGTCAAACTGGAGCGTGAATTTTGAAAATAGGTGACAGATTTAGCCTAATAATCCTATTACCGGTGCCGTTCTTTTTACCCTCACTCACTTGCTTTCGCACAACACGCTGCATGCCGATTTTCGCCTGGATCTAACATGTGTCGTTGCCATGCGCACGCCGTTGTGCATTGTTTCTTCCCGGATTATGCCCCACGCGGTGGCTTAGCGGATGTGGTGTCGCGCGCGGCTAAGCACGAGGTCGCGGGTTCAAATCCTGGCCGCGGCGGCCACATTTCGATGGGGACAAAATGCAAAAAAAAAGAAAAAAGAACGCATGTGGCCCGTGCATTGGGGGTAAGTTAAAGAGCCCCAAGTGGTCAAAATTAACCTGGAGTATCCCATTACGGCGTACCTCCTAATCAGATCGTGGTTTTGGCCTGTCAAAACCCAAAATTTATTTTTCCCCAGGTTGAAAACTGAAGACTAAGAAAACAAAAATAAAAGGATGGAAGTAAAAAAATAAAGACAAATAGTCATAACAAATTATAACAGCGAGCGTCTATTCCTCATTTTTAATGTATATAGCCAAAATGAGGCTGGTTAATATTAATGGTATAGCACTTGGTGCTTATTATATATGTCGGTCCTCGCCCAACGCAGTGCCCACGTTTTTTTGATTATGCGGAACGCATTCCAGATTAACCCAAGAGAAAAAAAAATCCAACAAAACACGAAAGAAAATAATTTCAAGAGTTAACCTTGCAGCACTACGACAAATTTATTGGTGTCAATATAGTCCGAGCGTAAAACTAGAAAGCGATATATACCTTTGTGCGTATTTGCATTGAGGAAAGCAAAAAGAAAAAAAAAACGCCTTGTGCTTTAATTAGAGGTCTCCGCCTGATGACGGTGAAGCCTCGATCCAAGTGCTTCTTCCTCTCTATATGCTGATGACGTCACTAAAATTTGTACGAGAACCTACAATATTTCTCTCATTTTATTTTTGTTGTGTTTTGATTCATTAAAGTTTTTTCGATAGATAATAGATTAAGGCTTGCCGATGTCAGTGACCCCTTGCACTCTGTTGCAGACGCGATGTAATGTGCCTTTAATTCCGTTAAGTAATTATATTTTCGAAATAATGCTGACTATAACGGTCGGTTAGCTTCATTGTAGGGTATAAACGGTACGGTATACGGTATTAACTATTCCGTCCCTTTCCGAGGCTTAGTTTTCTCGTGTTGACGCGTACTTAAACTTCGCCCACCTTCTAAGCAACTTCATCTAAATATTTGCTCCAACTTTCTTTGAGCATTTCATTTTGGTACATACATGTGGTTAATGCAAGATGCGCATACCAACAGCATGAATATGCCAAGCACAGGAGTTCGACGATTCAGTCGTAGTTTGATGTATCATGTCGTGCACATCGGTGATTTAAGTACGCTCCTGCTGTATTGAGTCGGAAAAGAAGTATCACATATGCCAGAGATAAAAGAAAGATGAGTTGACACGTGGAGCGCGAGAAATACATTTTTTTTTAGGTACGGGTGTGTGTGAGGGGAGTGAGGAAGAAAGGGGGAAGCGCGGTGAATCGTGACAGTCGTCAGTTATTGAACCAAAGGGAGCGCTTTAGGAAACAGTAAAACCCGCCCCTCACACAGAATGTACTTCCGTATTTTTATACGTTTCAAAGAAAATCCACCTTTACGGGGAGGAGGGGGGGGGGGGGGGGGGGGGGTCAGACAAACCTTTTGTTTCTTCAGCTACGCGTGGGCGATTTATGACCAGAAAGCGGTGAAGATTTTTTTTCTTTGCCTGTATTTAATGACGGCTACAAAACTTGTAGGGCCACTCCCGGAGGTGCCCACTCTGTAGCATTGCAGCAGAACGTGCCCCTCCTATCAAAGGGCAAAGTTAAACTGCGAGGCACGTCTAAGCCTGTCATTTACCCGGCCTTACACGGTGTTTGTGCGCCGAACTTTAACCTTTCGACTTCTGGTTTCGCGTGAGGTTCAGCGTCGCCCTCGAGGCCTTCCTCAAAGAAGGAAATCACATTTCAAAACATCCTCCATCAGCAGATTACGCAGCGTACGAGAGTTGGTTGTGTCTCGGCCAATTCTTGCGGCCTGCCCGCGTTCCTCTACTTTTTTTTTTAGTAGAAAGCAGAACCGCTTCAGGCATTTCGTATTATGCCGGCCATACAAATGCACACTTTTTTTCTTTCTTTTTACCTCAACCTAGCTATCTACGTGTCCCGAGGTGGCATTCGCGCCAAACCGCTTTTCGCCTCTGTTTTGGAGCGCGCTTTCCTCTCGCACCGCTAGTCCGAAACAGCGGCGCTGGCGTCGCAGCTCCCTACATCCCTACGGCCCGATCCTTGCGCGGGAAGAAAAGGAGGGGGAGGAGGCTGTTGGTTGGAGGAAACGTCCCTACCCCTTGTCCCCCGCGTTTTTTTTTTTTTTTTTTCCCTCGCCAAACGTCCAGCAAGGAGCGGGTCGCGAGGGAAAAACCGTTCGTTCCACGACAGAGGAGGAACGCGCGGCGCCCGGAGGGGGGGTGAGTACTAACGCCGGGGAGCCACGAGACTCCCGCGCCGCTCGGGAGGGGGCGAAGAGGGGGCGGGGGGAGGGGGGGGTGAAGCCGAGCGAGGCGAGGCAAGCGCAGCTCCTTCTTGTGTTGTAACACTCGCGAACGGCGCGCGCTCTGCCTTCGGACGCCGCCTCCTCCAGCGCTGCCGTCGTGCGTGGCGCGCGTTTCTATGTGTGAGGCCCGCGGGCGGGCGATGGTGGATCCTTCGCGGCGCCGTTCCTTTACGACGACGCTGCTGCTCACTGCCGGCGGCGTGCTGTCGTGCAGGACTCCGTGACACTGTGTACGCTGGGCATCGGCACCGCGTTCGGCGAGTCCGTGCTCGACAACAGCCCGCACAGTGCCACCGTGGTCACCAACGAGTACTGCGAGCTGCTGAGGATCGAGCAGAGGGACTTTCGATCCATCTGGGAGGTGAGCCCGCCCTCTTTTTTGATCTCTCTCTCTCCCTATATTTTTTCCCTCTTTGCTGCTGGCTCTTTCTTTCCTTCGAGAGCGCCTGCTACGATCCGATGCTAGTGTTTCGGCCTTGACCTTGAAACGGGCGTGTGTAGCGAGTGACGTCTTTGTGGCGTAGGCGCTAAGGCGACCGCGCCTCCTGGCTTTGAAGGGTGTGCGCGCCCGTCTAACACCAAGCAGCGTGCTCGTCGCTCGCTGCTGGTACTTACGCTCCGCTGTACACCTCCGCTGCTCTCCCAGCTGCCGTCGAATATCGAGACAAAAGTCTGTGCAAATGGCACGCCTCAAAATTACGTTCGATAATTATAGAAACATCGGCTGTCAGTGAGATCAGATAAAGAATGGCCATTTGATCTTCACCGGAAAAACGATGTGTCATGGTGACCAGTCGTCGCCTCGTCCAGCGCACAGCATTCATCGAACGTCACGACTGTCCGAACCGCGGCAATTTCGCGAAACTAGTTCAGACATCGTAACATCGGAACGCGAAATGCGTCTCCAAGATGGCCGTTGGTGAATTGACAGTCAAGTTGGGCACTTGACACGCTTGTTTTGTGAAACAAAGAGCAGCTGAAGTTGGGTGCTCAATTTTGCTCTTACTATCTTAACGGTGTCGCGAGGAGCACAGCTATATTCACCTTTAAGACGACTAATTTCAGAAAGTTGGCTGGAGCAGTAGACGATGGTAGTCTAGACCTTTATGTGACTCTTTTATGCTTCACGTTATTTCTTTTTCGTTAGATGTAGTTGTCTCGCTCTATGTCTTCATATCTATTGCTATAAATGTCAAACAGATACATTCAGTTGGATGTTATGCTATTGATCAAGTCCGCCGAATCATCGTATTATTACAACCGTAGTCCTTTCATCCGCTTCGACGATGAAGTAAGAGGTTGGAGAATATAAAAAAAGGAAGAAGAAGAATCTGTATTCTTGTAACTGATAAACTAGCTGGCGCTATAGATTTCGCCTGAGCAGTGCAATGTTAACTGCGCCGAAAAAAAAAAGAAATTAAGAACGCATCAGTTGAACCTTTTTTCTTTTTTTTCCTTCTTTTTTTATGGCACGTAGACCTCATGGTTTCAATATCAGCGCCCTTAGACATAACGCCCTAGAAATGCGCTCAACACGTCCACTCACGAAGGAGTTATTGAACTCTTTTGCACAGACCTTATTACGCAATGTAACACATGTAGGCATAGCACGTACGTGGCCGCAGAAGCAGGCCCTCGCTCGGGTCAAGATCTGCAAAGAGAAGAATCGATAGCCGCATAACACAGACAAGCCTTCGGAAATTTCTTACGTGGGGACTAAAAGTACTTATTTTATACTCACGTGATATTATAGGAGAGGTTGAGATCTCGCCGGCAACTCCGCGTTGCGTGATAAAATAAAATTAAAAAGAACACCGAAAAACTCCAAATTCTGTCAAAGACAACGAGAACACACAAATTTCTGCACGCGAGTCCAGGAAGCCACAGAAGGTGGCAGAGGAACACGCACGAAAATGTATAAACATCGCACTTCCATAATTAGGTAAAATTACTTGAAATTCTCCGTAAAAACACACAGTTCACAGTTTTTGCAGACGAGCCGACGATAATTACGCAGCCTGCCACATGGCTTACCTAACGCCACAATACCCGTAACGCCTGCAGCAGGCACTGTGCGTCTATCCAGCATGTGGCCAGTGTTTCTCAAAAACTGTAGCACTCGGATCCCCAGAGATCTCCGAATGCGTTCGCATACCGAACTGTGGTATTACGTGCGCGATCGGCGACCGTCGTTCGTCTATCGAAAGGACGAGAAAGAACCACTTGGCGAAGTCATCTGCGATGACCTGTTCGAAGCGGCGCTATCAACACCATTCGCATTCAAATAGAAAAAAAAGCAACATGAAACTGTGTTTCCATAGAAATATACTGTGACATCTATACGAAAATAACCAAGCCAGACTGCAGCACCCTTGTTTCAGGCATACAACGTTAATTTTTTTTCATTATCGTGGAATGCGAGTGACAGGAAGCCGCCGCGTCGTTGTGACTGCTGAAAATGTCAACTATAGCTCGTTCTCTAACTTGACACCGGTTTCTCTGCGTTCGTTCTTATTAAAAGAAAACCGAACCGCACTCTTAAACATCCGCGAATGGCGTGTGATCGAGTCAAAAATGTCTCGACCAACCAAAAATTTCAAAATCACCTTTGCGAACAAGCTCCGACGAGCGAAATGGGGTCTAAAATGAGGCAATCGGAGAGGAAATAAATACTACGAGCTACGTACAACGCTCGGTGTGTCAACCACTAAAGGGGAGGAGGGTATGTGGGCGCGTACGGCGCCAACGAGCAAAAGGAGTGGCCTATCTCCACGTCGCCGTTCTCGCTTGATCGCTAGAGGGTAGTGAATTGATTTCAAGACCGCGTGAGCGCCGCTCGCCCAACCGAGAAAGCGCCGATGCTGACGTCATTGCGCCGTAGTGGTGACGCAGCCCTCTAGTGTGCAACAATAGACCGTGGACCGAGATAAAGCGCCTAGGGATTAATGCTATATATCGGCTTTCATTCACAGTTTTCCTCTACGCACTCCGTTAACGTGGGTCTAAATTGCAGTCCGGTGCTCTTGCTCTGCGCCGAGGCTATATTCCTTATATAGTGGCAGGGATTCATATTTCGCTCTCTTGCGTCATCTAAGCCTGCCTGCCTGGCTGCTTTTGCTTCTATTGCGCCTTCCAGGCTTGGAAGGCAATGAGTCTGCAGGCACTTGTTTCTCCCCGATATTATAAAAACGAAACTGAAAGGATGATTCGAGGAAATGAGCAGACAGAGAGGGTGAGGAAGGCAGAGAGATTAACCAGATGTTAGACTCCGGTTTGCTACCATGCACTGGGGTATGGAAATAGGGGTTAGAAAAAGAACAGAGAGAGAGTGAGTGAGATAGAAAAGAAAGCACGACACGCACACACACACAAAAAAAAAAAAACGCACACGCCGGAAGAGCGTTCTAATCACAGTCGTTCAGATAGGCCGGTGGCTCGTAAGAAGCGCAGAAGCGCCTGCACGGCCTTCTTCTGTGACCTTAAGTCCAGTCTGTGGTGGAGAATTCTTTCGTCTGACAGAGGCCGGTCGTCCAATTGGTTGAACGCGTTGTTAAGAGGTTGTCTCTGCGCCCTGTACTGCGGGCAGTCGCACAAAATATGTTCAATCGATTCTTCATTGCCGCAGTGGTCACTGGCTGCGCTGTCGGAGGAAATGAGCAGGGCGTCTGAACAAACACGGCTTCTATTTAACTGCCACCTCGGAAGACAACCGTCATTTCCGCAAATATTTCTTGAAATTCGCGCCGGAAGTGTAGACATCTGAGCGAATAGGCTGTTTTACCAATTTTTTCTAAGGTATATGTTCAAGACGAGAGTAAATCATTGAAAATCTGCAACGACAGCCTCGAGAAGGACACACTACAAGCTAACGAAACAGTTAATCCAAGCAATTTCCCATTACGAAACACAACGACACGCCCATTCGACAAGCTTCATAAACGCGGAACGAATTCTTCGAAAGCCCAGAAGAAACAAAAAAAAAATGAAAGAAAAGGGTTTTTGGGTGACCAAGTTTCAAAGTTACACAAAACGTTGTTTCTTAGTGTACGGCGTCTTTTTAAGCGCCAGTTTCACTGGCACCACATTGCGCTGGCGTACACATAAAATGAATTTCTTTTTACTTCGTAAAACACAGTCGCGGGTGCAGCGGCTCGGTCGTATTTAGCGTTTTCTTTGTGCCTAATTGTGTCCTTTGCGCTACTGGTCCCGTATTCACAAAAACGTTCTTACGCTAAAATCATTCGTGGACACCAATAGTGATGTGGGACATATCATTAGCGAAAGCGATCAGGCCATGAAAAGCAGCACTTACGAACAAAAAGCTTTGTGAATTCGGCCCCTGTTTCTTTTCTTTACATATCCGTCATAAACTTGCCCAAATGTCCATTCTATCTGAGCTACTAAATTCTTGGGAAGCCCATCTTGTGATACGTTTTTCTTGGGGATTGCGTTCCAGAACAAACTTTATGTAACGGGAAAATTGCTTGAGAAATTAGATAACCAAAATTTACGAATAAATATGCAGCCTAAGACATGTGGTTGGTGAAATGGAATGAAGTATACCTTCGTTGAAAGGTCGATTAGCAGGATCACTGATGATCCTTCAAATATTTTTGCTTACTTCATGCTTATGGACGGGGCCGAACAACCAGGGCCCACAGCTTCCTGAGCTAATTGACGCCGCCCGGCTAGGTCGAAAACTCTTGCCAGCTTATTTGTTTAAGTTAATTACTGCTGTATGATCTATATGTTATACATGTATTTTAGGCAGTGTATATCTAGCATCGCCTTCAAACCAACTTCTAATCCCCTTTCATTGGAGTCACAAAGCTTTCACTCTGTCATGGGAATAGAGCTGTATTGAGACTTGTGTTGGGATCGGTTGACCTCGTAATTTAACGAACTTTTTAAAAATTTATTTAGGGCACCATATGTGTCGAAAACATACGTAGCCCATTAAGCGTTTATTTTGCTCGTGTGTATCCTGTGTTAGAGATACGGGCTCGAGAACCACCACTTGTCTTTGTATGCATCAAGTGGACTTCTTTTTTCTTCCCTGAATATATGTATACATGTATTGTGTTTCTGGATTGCAGTTCTCATATACATTACGGTGTACAATCGCTGAATTTTTTCGCACGTATTTCTCACATTTGTCGCAGAAGAGGGTAAATGTACAAACTCTTTATCGGCTTATACCATAGTATTAATTTTAAGCGATGAATTTGTATGCGCGTTGCGTGAGCGCCTCCGTACCATGACTCAAACTATTTATAAATAGCGCAGCCGACTTATGCGTCCCACGCTTTTATGAACAGAAAGAAAAATGTTTGTGTGTGTTTGTGGGAGGGGAGGGGGGGCAGCAAGATGGAGTTCATGCATTTAGGCATAAATGTACTTGGACGCGATTCCGACGTCGTAGTGGTGCGCCTGCTCCTCCTCACAAGGGGACACCCATGTCTCGTTCCTCAGCCTAACTTCGTTGACGACTCTCCGCGTACTCGTGATGTCTTCCGAGCCCAATTGGGTCAAGGCATTGCGCAGGAACCCCTGACCCAAAAGAGTCGCTTCCGTCGGATCTAATTTGTTCGCCGTATGACGGCGCGGTGCGTATATATAGTCAGTCAGAGGGATCGAGACACGCAGCCGAGCGTTGCCGAATCACACACACACACACACAAAAAGAAACCTATACACACCCGCAAATGCCACCATACGCGTGCACACAACCACCCCTTGTGGGGAGGAAACTTCCGAAGGCTGTCATCTCTTCTCCACCGCTATATACGCTATCACGTCAAGGAACGTTGAAGCCGGAGCGTCGTGCGTGAAAAAAAAAAAAGAGGGGGGGGGGAGAGGTTAGAACGAGGTAGGCTAAAAAAGGGCACGCTTAGCTATAGTTCGATCGTTAGAAAGGGCGGGCGCACGCTTCTCACGCACGACAGCGTTGCGCTAAGAGACGAAGACTGTACTCCCGCCAGGAAGCGGCCAACTCGGTCGGCATTTCAGTACCGCGGCACAGGAAATGAGGCGACCGTTCTCCTCTCGGTCTACTAGTAGGATGTAGGTGAGGGATGGAGAGAGAGAATTTCCATGGGCAGAGGAGGGTGGAATAGGCGGACGCTAAGTAGAGCTGGCAGTGCGGAGAAAGGTCAACCTTGCAGCGACCGTGCGGGGAAAACCAAGAACGGCCAGAGAAATTGAGCGTGTAGAGAGAGCAGGCTACCGTTGCTGTGCTATCGTGTACATTGCAGATAAAGGAGAGTGGAGGGGGGGGGGGGGGGGGGGACACAACGGCCCGGGAAGTAAGGAGCGGTGTATACGGTCCGGCCAATGCGGGAGCGAATGGCTAGAAGAACGTCAGAAGAGCAAAAACAACTTTGGGCAGAAGCCGCCGTCCTGCGCCTATTTACGTACATGACGCCACGGGAACGGCTTCAACGAAGGATGTCGAACCATTCGGACGTGAAGAGTCGGGTCGCGTTCACCTCCCCCCTCTCCCCCAATCTTCGCTGGTACGCGAACGGCGACAGCCATTCGTATACATACGCAAAAGAGACGCGAAATCCCAGACCGATCGGCTTCGCCAGTCGGAGAAAAGGCGATAGGGGGAACGATCGTCGAAGATCGCGCTTGATGCGCACTCGCTGTCATTGCTCCTCGTTTCTTAGCTGACTGGTTCTCTCTCTCTCTCTCCCGAGTTCCTTTTCACTCTTTCTTTTTTGCCCAGCTTTGATCTGAGCTTTTCCGCTCCTCCATCTTCGCGCGTCTCCGGCATGATCGCGTGCGACTAACGGAGGAAGGTGGCGGAGCGGGAGTGAAGAAGAAGTTGGAGGCCAAGTCGCCCTTACCTTTCCTCCCCTTCTCGACCTGACTAGTACCTTGGTTGCAACGAAGACCCGGGCGAAGCGATCGGCTGCCTCTTCTAACGCAAGGGCGGCTCATCTTGGCGCGCGCCCACTTCTCGGGCCCGACCGACCTGATCGATCGACCGTTTTCCGGCGGGCACACGTCGATTCCGTCACTCTCGTGGGGGCTCGGCGTGCTTCCCCTCCTTCAACCGCCACCGTGTACGTCTCACTCCACCGCTTCTGCTGTCGCCGTGCTCTTTTCCTGCAGACTGCGTTGCACGTCGCATTGTGGCACGTCGCCGAGCGAGAAAAAAAAAACCGTGCCAATCGGAGCGATCGAAATGTGCCGCAGCGAATCGTGGCTCTCTGTGTACGCGTGGGCGCCGTATTTTTGCTTGGTTGCTGGAAATGCGCTCCATCATACTTTCTGCTGCCACTTCACGCACAAGTTCCTTCTTGCACAAACTTTGAGTGAGTGAGTGAGTTAAAAAAATTTAAATTATGGGGTTTTACGTGCCAAAACCAGTTCTGATTATGAGGCACGCCGTAGTGGGGGACTCCGGAAATTTGGACCACCTGGGGTTCTTTAACGAGTGAGTGAGTGAGTGAGTGAGTGAGTGAGTGAGTGAGTGAGTGAGTGAGTGAGTGAGTGAGTGAGTGAGTGAGTGAGTGAGTGAGTGAGTGAGTGAGTGAGTGAGTGAGTGAGTGAGTGAGTGAGTGAGTGAGTGAGTGAGTGAGTCGTGTTTGCGTGTGTGTGTCTGGGGGGGGGGGGGGGGAGGGGGGATGCATACTTGCATGATATGTTTGAGTAGTAAAAAGTATCTCCTGATTTACAGCCGCGATTGCAAACGTGGTTGCGAAAGCCGACAATCCGTTATTGATTTCGTGTGCAGTGGGCAGAAGGCACAGGTAACGGTATTACTCGTTATACGCAATGCTTGCGACACTTTATTAGCAAGAGTGTTTACTACTAATATCAAGGGTGCAGTTGCCGTCCCAAATCTGGCAGACTAACCCCGCCTGTAGTAACGTCATCACCACCACAACCACTAGTTAAGAAAAGGCTGCTTGCGTCATAAAAAGAACACAAATAAAAAAATAACACAAGTGCAGGGGACCTATAGCGTAAAACTATTTCAATCTGTTTTTATTCCAATCATCTGGCGTCAAATTTACGTAGCCACCGATGCAAGCATAAGGCGGTAACCTGTACCGTTATTTGAAGAACCCATTCAAACGCTCCCCTCGTGTAAGGTAGTTTACTTTTCTTTGCTTTCAAAGCGAATAGCGTTGCCTACCCTGACATGTTTTTCTTATCTAACTGGCTGACAAGAGGCGAGGAGCCCACAGAAAAGGAGAGGGTGTCGGTGAGGTTGAGCTACCTGAGTGAAAGTAGACAACCGGCTGAGTAGACCCGCCATGGTTGCTCAGTGGCTATGGTGTTGGGCTGCTGAGCACCAGGTCGCGGGATCGAATCCCGGCCACGGCGGCCGCATTTCGATGGGGGCGAAATGCGAAAACACCCGTGTACTTAGATTTAGGTGCACGTTAAAGAACCCCAGGTGGTCCAAATTTCCGGAGTCCCCCACTACGGCGTGCCTCATAATCAGAACTGGTTTTGGCACGTAAAACCCCATTATTTTTAACCGGCTGAGTAGGGTGGTGCCGTCGTCTGCGAATTTCCCGCTTTCCCTGGCCTAGCTTGCGGTGGATGGTCGAACATCGCAGCGACGTAGAACGGCAGGTAAAAAGTTCCTAGTTCTTTACTTACGTATTCGTAAATAACTCACTATTTTATACTTACTTACTTATTTCTTCATTTAAAATATCATTACCCACATCGCCACTGGTCGCTAGAATGAATTATGATTCTGCAAATTTGTAGAAGTCTCCAAAATGATTTTAACGCGATATATCGTTTATGGCCCCGTGTAGCAGTAAATCCGGCGTCGGCAACCGGCGTGTGATCGCGGGTGGCGGAGAAAATCATCCAACCACATCGATCGCGCAGGCCATCCACGTGGTGCAAGGTTTTAGTGAATAAAAATTGAATTTCTCACAGTTAAATCCGTCAGAAAAATGGTAAAGTATGACTTCACCATTCGGCGTCGGATTCGCCGTCGGATTGTTTACCAATCGGCGTCGGATTGTTATTTGAATGTACGAGAAAACCTAATTCTGCTACGAGGAAACTCAAACAAAAACCCCTTTTCCAGCATTTTTACCAGACCTGCGCGCGTCGGGGTCATAGCAAACAATTAATAAAATAATAAAAAAAGGTGCTAGGGCGTTCACATTTTAATAAAAGACCACTTATATTGCCCCTGAAAAAACGTCTTTCCAGCAATGCATTTCAGTTTAAAAGTGAAGCCGACTTTAAGGTGATCGGTGTAAGCTTGGTCTTTGTAAGCTGCCTTTCCCCCGTTCAGTGTTGCAGTGAATGAAGCCTACTTGCCGTATGCGAACGATGCGATGCGAACGGGCCCCGATAACGCTGTCGCGTTCTACTCTTAGAGGCGAAGCTTAAGCGTCCTCCAAGTTTAATGTCTATTTTCCTGCGTCTTTGGATGCTAACATTTTGCGATGAAAATTTAATTTCTGTATATAAGGCCGGAGTGCCTTTTTCTTGTATTTCACTTTCAACCTTGCAAGGCAAATCTTATAGTTACGAAGAAACAAGAGAGACGAGAGCAAGCCTGCAGACACGCTCTGTAGTTGGATCTTAAGGTGGGCGGGTGTTGCACGAACGTGCCATCAAAAAATACGAACGAAGTGTGAGGCAAAGCTGGTGGTCGAGGCGCACCTATTGCCCTAGTTTTGTTCAGTTGCCAGCAAAACGCTGTTACTTAATATATTCGTGACGTCTCTTAGCTGAAAGTAAGCTAGTATGCTTTGCTCCCGAGCGATTATCTCTTCGAGAAAATGAATGCATGCGCATGACAGATCCACAAAATCGGTAGCGGCGATGTTGAAAACAAAACCATCTTTTCGTTTCTTTTCCATTTTCTTTTCTCTTTCTTTCTTTTCTTTCTTTCTCTTTCTTTTTTTTTGTGGGGGGGGGGGGGGGAGGATTAGGAAGCGGAGTCGGTTGCCTTTTTTTAGATGCCCCCGCCCCTCCCCACCTACGACTCTTCCATGGTTGAGGAGCTTAAGAACGCGGGACGACGAACGTGGTGCACGATCAGCAGTTGGGTCAGCGGGTTTTAAGCCCGGCCGACGGGAAAGGGCTTTCGAATTGGCTCACGCACGTTGCGACTCGCGTTTGTCACCTCGAACTCCATTGCAGCAGAGAAGAATACGATTTCGTGGAGAAAGACTGCCATATTGTGCGTACCCGTACTTTAAAATAAGAAAACAGAGAAAAGAAAATAAGGGGACAGATAACAAAGCACTGGTTATCGATTTATTATTATTATTATTATTATTATTATTATTATTATTATTATTATTATTATTATTATTATTATTATTATTATTATTATTATTATTCATCGAAACTGATATAAATACCACACATGAATCAGTCCGGCAGTTGTCTCCTGAAAGGAACACCACGCCCACCCGCTTTAATAGGGGCGAGAAAAAAAATGGAAAGACAAGAGGAAAGAAGTAAAACAGGAAAGTGAAGGGTGCACCGTGACATGCCACATCGCCCACACGTAGTGTGTGAGAGTCCCGTAGTCGACAGGAATTTCAGCACTGCTTTGAGTGCATCGTATCGACTTGAGAAACTGTGTGCTCGAGTACTAACACAGAAAGAGCACTACATATTGCTGCGCTTCGCTTAATGCAGTCTCGCGCTTGCGGGGACATGCGTCGTACCTTATGCATCAAGCAATTCATCAGATCGGAATTCATTCCGAAAAAAAAAAACATGGAAATTTCCTCCGCCTGAATGTCGTTCCCTCTTGGTGAGATGAGAGAACACGGGAGATGAGAGTAGGAAGATAACAGAAGCTTCTATCTTTTTGAGAGGGTCGTCCGTTAGGGCCACAACGACTGATTTGCACCGGAGCCTCCACGCTATGTCGCTTCCATAGGCCTATCCTTCTCGACTTTAGGCATTGTTGAGGCGCAAGCTCGAAGCACAACGCGAGGTTTGCGTTGTTCGCAAGCTCAGTGGTACCTATAGCGCTGTAATAGTCGTCGTAGTCATCATCATCATCATTTATATACACCATTGGGCGAAGGCATCTTGCAGATATCTCCAACTTCCCGCGTTTTGCATCATCTAGATTCATCCTAAACCTGGTCCGCAGCAGGACGGAATGGGTGCAGTTGAAGTCTCGTCCAGGCTATCACGTTGCCAGATCACGTAGCGGTGTCCCCTCCCCCCTCTTTTCCTTATTTGTCGCTTTGTATATTAACGTGTTCTCTCTTTAAAAAATAAAGAATTGGTAGCTTTGCACTTCATCCATCAGCGTTCTTGCTCCCTTCATTGTAACAATTTCTCGCCAGTGTAAAACTCAGCGCAACGTAATCATGAACGTACACCAACTATCTCCTTTCATTGCTTTACTCCCTCTTATCACTTGAGGCACGTGAACAGGAGTAAAGAGTGCCTATCATTATGCAGCGACAGCACTACTGGCTTTCTATGAGCCTGGAGCACGTTGCGAAACCATCTGTACATATGTGACTGTTATAATGAAGAGAATGACATCGTGGGCTGAGCGATCATCATCACGAGGAAAAGGCACGAAATCGGCGTTCGAACACCACCATCTTGTTCTCCCTGCGTACTGTTCCGAGCTACCGCCTGCTTGTTGGACTCGCCCAATAAACCTCTTTACACTGTGAATGAAACTGGCAGGCTCTGAAAGCAAAGGTAGCGTTTTTTTTTTCTTTTCTTTCTCTTGTCTATCAGCGCGGTGAACCGCCTCGGTCACGCTATCATTCAACATTCGGAGCCTCACATGGTTTCTCCGGTACGGTACATGGATAAGAATCAAGGGCGCTGATAAGTACACAATAGCCGACATGTCAATCGCGATTATATCCCCGCGCAGGGGTCGTGGTATGCTAATTTAACTTAGACGTTTGTGATGTTTCTAGAAACGCTTGCATAAGTTGGTTAGTGATCTTTTACCCTCTGTATTTTTCTTCGCCGTTCCGATGTACCGGGTAGTCTGTGAAGTCTCATGAACATGTCATGTTGCGTAAAAAAAGAAGTAAAAGAAAAGAACCGCAGCAACAACAGAAAAGAAACAGCCAAGAAAATGAGCGCCGTGTTCTGTTTGCTTCTTTCTTTGGGTTTGCGCGCACACGTGCGGGGACTGTGTTGTCTAACATGTCTCAACGTGTGTCTCAACGTTTATCACGAAAAAATAAATCTGCGAAACAGTATTCTTTAGAAAGAAGCAGTTTAGCGCTAAAGCATTTTTTATTTCCTCCCTTTTTTTTTTTAGTCATTACTGCAATTACTACTACCGTTGTCAGGCTGTCGGCATACTTATTTGCCAAGTTGGGGTAGCCTATAAAAAAAGTATCTACAATCGTGGACAAGAAGGTTTTTCAGCCTCCTTGATCGTGGGCGGAGCCAACGACTTGACCGGAGGGAGCTTTCGGATTCCCCGAGCCACAGTTTCTCAGGACCAAATAAAGTTCTTTTCACCAGACAAAAAAAAATGCAGTTCACAATTTCGCGAAAGGACGCATCTCGCCAGAGGCGCTCACAATTCTAAATAGTAACAGCGACCGTCATCGCGGGATGATCCAAATTATTTGGGCACCCGGGCACTCCTCTCTCCCCGGCAACGAGGCGGCTCACAACGTAGCTCGAGGACTTACTCGCCGAGCAAGTGAGCCCGCCCAGCCGGGAACGAGAGGAGACCGCATGGTCAGCTACAAAGAAATAACGGATTACTATCGGCTGGGAAGGGCCCGGTACCCACCAGCTGATCCCGCGCCAACCAGGAAACAGGCGGTGGCCTGGCGCCTCATGCAAACAAACATGTATCCAAACCCGGCGGCCTGCAGCAGATTCTATCCAGGGCAATACAGCGATCAATGCAAATTATGTAAAGGTAGGGCGGATCTGCCACATATTCTATGGGCATGCTCGAAGGCGGTTCCTTTCGAGGGCCGCAAAATTCAAAGCCGGCAGCAGTGGGAGACCCTGCTGCTCAGCTCAGACCAGCAAGACCAGGTCTGGGCCGTCCAGCTAGCCGAGGCAGCCGCTGAGACCTAGGGGATCTCGGCCGTCTGCTAGGCGGAGGGAGGCTGCGTCCGCCCTCGTGAATTGCTGGCACGATTAAAGTTGAATCTCTCTCTCTCTCTTGCCACCGTCATCTGCAATAAGGTTTTCGCATTTAATGTGGCTCTAACCATGAATGAAAGGGTGAATGTGGGATGTTCTCCGCGTTTCCTAGAGATTTAGCTTTATGCGCTGTCAAGCACAGAACAATGTCTGAGGAGTGCGCATTAAATTACGTTAAAGAGGCCCCTGAACAGGCCGCATAGCAAGTTTTAGTTATACGCTGGAAGTTGTTACGTGCCTTCTGAGGAGTTTTCCATCGCAAGAATTTTTCAAGTTAGTTCAATAGTATAAATATTTGAAGTGCCGCGAACCCATTATTTTAGGAGGTGAGCGTCACCGCCAACGCAGACACTCTCTCCACTTGCCCCCTCTATCCTCCGCAAGCGAAATTCCTTCCCTACGTTGTGCCATATCGGAGCAGGAGGATCGCGTGACGAATACGTCACAGGCCGCGACTTCTTTTATTGCGGTAGCAATTATATGGACACTCCAAAGCAGATTTCTGCCGTCGGCGTCGCCGTCGTCGTCGCCGTCGCCGTCGCCGTTGCCGTCGCCATCGCCGGGAGGTTCCGTGTGACGTCAATGGAGATGAAATCGTCGCCGCGCGCCGAACGCTGTATGTGCGAGTGAAAGGGAGCGAGGGACGCGCGCTTTCACGAGGAATGAACCCACGGCGGAGAACAAACGCGCGTTCTGCGCCGAGCTCCCTTAAGGGCTGCAGAAGTAGGCGCCTCTTTCCTCCTTTACAATCACCATATATGTAGAGCAAACGCGCCTTCTTCCGACGCGCGAAAGGCCGTGGGGGGGAGGGGAAGGGAAGGGAGGCGACGTTTAGCTGCGGCACCAAGTGCCTATTTATATCACAGGCTCCGGCAACAGTCACCAACGCCGCACGCATTTTGAGCGAACGCGGGCAAAACGCCGACGGCGTCGACAAGTTCTGAGTGTGGCCGGTGCTGCTGCATGTCCAAGTTTATACAGCTGATAAAGCTACTATCATTACTCCGTATAGCTATCTACAAATTTGCTATCGCAATTGATGCTTCGCCTTTCAGGTGAAACTGCGATAACTTTTTTTTTTTCCTTCTATCTCTCGCGTTTTTCCTGAGTGACGCAATTCCGGTGACGGTCTCGCGTGCGACTTGCTGCGTTTGTCTCGTTTCGCACAGCGGGAGATTTTGCGCGCTCTGCACGAGAACACCTGATTAGCGATATAAGTCAGTGCCACAATCAGCACTGAGACGGGCGCGAGAGTATGAAAGAGCATGATCGCGGCGCGTGAACACGGTAGTAAATGACATAGTTTCGTTCTCTGCGCGCGCGACTGCACGACGTGGGAGCAGGCAGACGAAAGGGAAGTACAACTCTCTGGCCACGGTATGAAGTAAAGCATAAACGCACAGACATTCGATACAGATACGACGAACTTTATTCAAAGCATTCTGAGAAGCGCCGCCCCTTAGGGCGACATATATTTGTATGTTTTATTATTTCTCCAAACTTTAGTTCGGCTATTGAAGCAACGGATTAAACAAATAACTGATGTTTCCTTGAATAATTCACGAAGTTACGCGTCACCATGAGTGACGTCACAGTGCTACCATGTACTTAGGCGCACTTGCGCGATTGACGTCGACTCTTCGGCTGGGAGCGCGGCGCCCGCGAGTTTGTGTACCTGCGGTGTGTGTGTGCGTGTGCGTGCGTGCGTGCGTGCGTGCGTGCGTGTGTTGACACAAATTACACAATAGCTAGAATATATCCCGCCAGAATATGAGGAAAGTGTAGTCTGTTGATTGTCCTTGTTCGTTCGAATAACCAAAGGCGAAGATAGTAACATTGTAATATTAGAAAAAAAAAGATAAAAAAAATCCAGCAATCGTATACACTTTCTATCCCGCCACATCAGCTCACTCTCTCAGTCTATTTTCCTGACGAGGGCTACTTAGCCTTCCAGAGTTGAGCGTCTTTATGTTTAAAATTGACTTCTTTCGTCCGATGTCTCCATCGTAATATAACCAAGGGATCTTTTCTACGGATGGACCTTTGTTAGTTAAACGACGTTCTGTCTTCAGCCGCTTGAGAGGGCGAAGTGCCCTGCGATATTCTTTCGTCGTCAGCACTCTATACCTTTTGTATAATGCCTCTATATGGTGACTCCTTCCAGGAAAGGCACCACTGCTCAATCTGCTTGGTGAGCAAGCTCGATGCAGAAAAAGCAGTACTGCGTCATCTTTAGAAAGGAACTCCCTTACGCATGTATAATTTCGCGTTTAGGCGGCAGACCCGGGGGCAGAAGTGCTTCTTTTCTCGAGAAAAGAAGGCGAAATGTAGCGCGTACAGGCATATGTTTTTTACATTTTTTTATGTAAACGCTTCTATTCGAACATGTAGGAGTCGCATTAGACGAATCCGCGTGCCCTCGTGTTCATTTGAATTGGAGATCGATTCCTTGGAACGAGAACCACATTGTCACAATTCGTTGAGTGAGGCGCCACAGTAAATCGAATTTGACCGTAGATGCTATAGTGGCCCTGCCGCGATTTCTCTTCGTACCTGCCTTATTGCGACATGTTTTTTTTTGTGAAACGGGGTCTTATTTTAATGCAAATTTCCATCGTCTGCGTCGCTGGCCTCGTAGCAAAATCAGTCCTCAAATGACGGCCAGCAAACCAGCGGAGAGCAGGCACATTTGAAAGGCTACGCTCCAGTTTCAACCGACATGCCTTTATGTAGTCTTGGCCTAAATATTTAACATTTTCTCATCAAATCATTGCTACATAAGGCAGAATGCGCAGAATTGGGGGTTGCGTGCAAATTGAACCTTCTGCGTACACAATGTGGCTTCTTGTTACTTCAGTGTTGAGAGCATTTCTATACAGGGCCACTTTGCTGAAAGCACTTCGATGTTCGACGTGATGTTGGACGTGGCGCGCTCCAACACCAGTTAATTATAGGAAGGATTACCTTTTCCTTCCTAGTAATGCTTGCAGCCAGTAATTCATCTGTGCATGTGCTTTGAGCATGTGATTGAACCCTTTTTACAATAAAATGCGACATGACTGATTCTAGACTGAACAAAGATTTAGTGGCTGTTTAGCCGGCTTAGGTAAGTAGAGTATGATGTATCCGCTCTTTTGGGCAAATCATGTACTGACCATGCCACCCGCGTAGGTGACGAAACGTCAGTGATTTGTTAAAGTTTTTTGTCGAGTAAATTAAGTCTCTGCAAAGAAGTTGGCAACAAATATTGAATCACTCACTAGAAAACGCACACCGTTTCGTCCTACCTTTAGTTGTTTTCAATTGCGCTTGCAGCGTTTTCGAATAAAACTATGTAACTTTGTGATCATAATTTGTTACTCAAGGTGTTGAATTTAGCAATGGTTATACAGCTTTGCGAGGCTTAGAGTAAGTTGTCGCTTAGTAAGTTCTAAACCAAAATGGTTCGCGCTACTTCACAACAGGGCAGTTATTATAATTGTGCTGTGATTATAAGTCTGGTGACGGGCCCACTTTATTTTTCATCAATGCTCTACGCTTGAAGCAAGCGCCAAAAATTATAAGAAAGAAATGGATGAGGCAGTTCTGTACACTTTGCGCCCGCTTCTAGCCTAATGCGCATGAAGTAATTTATTAGCCGCAGTTCTGTTTGTCTATCTGGCTGTTTTGTGCAGCTTGGCCGAAATAATGCTTAAATAGTCTAAGGATGGGCGAATATTCGAATATCCGAATACGAATGGAGTGCTACACCCTAGCTATTCTAAGCTGTACGCTGTAAGCTGTTAGGTATTTACGAACAATTTAAACTAACCGAATATTTCGCAACAACCGACTGTTACAGTACTGTGCTCCATCTGCTAAACAATGTATGGCTAATTATCAGAAGCTAAACAACGACTAACGTTTTCGAAGTAATGCAGTAACAAAATGGATAATGCAAGTTTTGTTTTTGTCTCGTGGTGGGAGCCTACTTGACAACCTCTGAGCTTTGCTTGTAATGTGTCATTCAGTGATTTTAGCAGTCCGGTCATGTAGCAATATTCATCTTTTACGATATACAACCATGAATGTTTTCCTGCAACAGACCCTTTTACGTGTTTTATGGCACGGAAGTCTATCTGCCGCTTTTTTTCTATTTTTTATCACAACTTCATACCTTTCGGGGCAACCATTTATTGAGCGTTCTTGTAAAGCTCTAATTCATACAGAAGCCTTTCATATTTGGAAAGCTTGATGGCAACCAGCGGAGCATCATGGTTTCCTGGAATGAGGAAACCACCCATCAAGCGTTAATAAGACAAAAGCTTGGTCATTCAACAAAGTTTATTCCACCTCCTCCTCTAAAGATGTTCGGAAGCTATTCGAGCAGTTTTTAATGACGATTAATAATCTTGTGTTTAAGAATCATACTTTCTCCCTGATAGCAAGCGGTTTCTTTGGACTATTCGGTACTGGCGTGGCATCGAAGTATGCCGAAATAAATATTCCTGCCGTAAATACGTACAGGCCTTTGCACTTAAATATTCGATATTCGATTCGTATTCGAGAAATTTGGTATTCGCCCACCTCAATTAAATACATCGTACTGCTGCTGCAGCGGGAGGGTACTCGCGTTCACGTTTCGCGCAGCAAACGTTATCAAATACCCATTTGCTCGCATGCATATGACGCTGTGTTGTCATCCACATCGTGCACACTGAAGCGTCATAATTATGTTCGTATACGGTGTTGAGGAAACCATTCTCATAAGCGCGCTGTCGCGCATAAAAGGTCATCTGGCTCCAGGCAGTGCGCGCAATACTGCCTTCCGCTTGTGTTCTAATCAGGAGCCATTCCGTTCGTCGTTATCGCGATGCCATTATTCATTGATGCATCGGCTCATGCGACTTAACGTGTACGTCTCCTCCATCCCTAACATCTTGTAGCGACATAGGAAGCCCAGTATCAAACGGGCGCTTAGCCGTGTGAAATGCACTTCCATTATTGCGCATTCTTGTTTAATGTGTAGCCAACAGCGGCCGAGAGCCGTTCCCTTCCTTAAAATTAAAGCGTCATTCATTCATTCATTCATTCATTCATTCATTCATTCATTCATTCATTCATTCATTCATTCATTTAGTGCACTGTTGTTTCGCGTTCTCGCTTTCTACTTAACTTGTTGATCGTGACTACCATCGTCAACGTTATCAGCAGCATCAGCAATATAGACGAGCTAATTTCAGTGCACGAGAAAGTCTTTTTTTCCAATTACGCGTACCCTGCGGAAGCTAGTCGCAGTAAGTTATCCACACGTCTGTCACTTTCCAATATATTTCTCTTCGTGAATAGCTGCCGATTCATGGTGCACTATTAAATGAGCCGAGGTGTACGTCCTTGTGTGTTCACGTATTCGAATAGCCGCTGCTAATGAAAGACCTTGATATTGTTTTTCTCTCACAACTTCGCATTAGTGATTTCTTGTTCGGAAATGTCGTTTCAGGTTGAGAATAAACTATATACACGGAACATTGTTTTCTTTCCTATTACTGAAATGGGGCACTCGGAAGCCTGTGTGCTCGTTACGGCCTTTCCGATTGGGCCATGCAGTAAATCTTGGCTAGCTTAAACGTGACACATCGAATTTGACAATTTGACACATTGACTTTCAGCCGCAGAGGCCACGTTGCTGTTGCGCGGTCATCTGGCTTTAATCCACTGTGCCACCCGAGAGATGAACACATGAAATGGTTCAACGTTTGTTTAGTTCCATGAGCTTCTCAGCCAATGTGTCATGACTCCGATAGATTCCACCAGACAGGTATTATTGCACAATCGCATCGGCAACAACCGTCGTTCTGGATCTCTAAATAACGAGGCGGTATGTTGAATTACATGGGTCGGAGAGCAGAGGTGGCCTTATGAATATCCATAACAAGCGACTGTATAGGCGCTCGGGTTCACCTGCCGCAAGCAGTATTCTCCTACCTTGTGCCCACGATTCTTTCTTTGTCAGACGCGATCGCGAAGTGCTGCGTTCGTTCTTTCTTTTTTTTCTCTCTCTCTCTCTATTCCTGCACAGGTACCGAACGATACTATCGCATTCCATTTTTATCCTAGCGATGGCAAACAATATTAGCACGACCCTATCACACGTATACGGTATAGCCAGACCAGCAAGCAAGCGCTCAACATGGCGGAGAGACACGGTGAAACAAACAGTAGACATAACAAGATCATGGCTATGGGGGGGGGGGGGGGGGGTTAAGGGGAGCGTACGGTGAGTCGCAGTTCCTTCCCCAGCGTGCCATGATAGAATGGGGATGGTGGCGATGCGGCAGCGGAAGTGGCATAGCAGAGACAGAGGAAGCAGCTGTGGCAGCGGGTACGGTGGTGGCAGCAACCGCTTCAGCAGCAGCAACAGCAGCAGCCGGCGGGAGAGCGGGCGAGAAGGGGAAGCTCGGTGGGTCGATGCCAGAAGACCTTTACCGAACCACACGGCACAAGCTATGGAGGCATAGCGAGCGCTATAAGCTATAGCCTGGAAAGACGACGTCGGGCAAGGACGTTCGCTCCTCCCGGTCTTCGTTTCTTCGGATCGAGCGCGTGTTAGTTGTGCCCGTTTTAGTTCGTTGCGTTGTATCAACTCCGAATCCAGGCGCAACAGCCGCTGGCGCTCCTGATGACGACGTCCTTCCGAAGACTGTTCGGTGGCGTCTCTTGAAACGGTAGACGCCCCCGTCGTCCCCCCTCCCTTACTCCGCACTTGGGTCGCGCACCGTCGGCTTGTCCGTATACGCTCCGTCGACGATCTTGAAGGCGCGTTTGCGTGTTGCTGAGAGAAGGTGGTGGTCGCAGCTGCGTTTTCTCCTCCGGGCCTGACACGGGATGCGGAAGGGAACGAGAGCACGTTGTTATATAGCGGTGGCTGCCGCCCCCTCACACCTCCCGGTCCGTTCACCCAACGCTATAGTGCGTGGGTCTGGGTTGCAGTTATTGTGTTCCGTTCATTGAGTGAAGGAGCTGGCGAGTACGGAGCGAATGAATGAACGACGTGTGGACAAGGGGCTATATAGGTGCAGTTTCTAGGGAATACCTCTTTCATTGTTCTGTTTCGTTTTGTATTTCTTCCGGCGCGGAGTAGTGTTATTTACGCTGGTGCCTAAACTAACGGCCACCAACTGCATTTTGATGAAAAGTCATTGTTAAGGATCGTAACCAGGAAATGTAACCATTAAACTATCAAGTCCGTTGGGTGGACACTAAATGTTTCGATGGTGCGGTGGCCGCGGATAACTATAGTTTTCTCGGACGCAACGAAATCCCAGTGACACAGCACATTTTAATTTCGGTGCATATTGTCAACCGATCTGAGAAAAGTACTAGCTTGGTCAGATATTGCACAGGCTCACGCTCGCATCGGCGCCTCCATAGTTGTGGATAGGGTCTTCGTTTCTCCAGTTCATTTGGATACTAGCACCTTTTGTTTTCCTAAACAGATAGATACAGATTTAACATAACACGGCGGGTCCTCGCCTTCACGTTTCATCCCGGACTGCCGCGTCATCTGGTGGCACTTGAAATGGTTAACACCTGTATTTTCCGACGTCGGTGACGATGCTCAGCAGTACGTCTCACGCAAAGTTTCAATTTTCTACGAAACCCGGTGGCAACAAAACTACTATTACACGCTCGAGATTAATGGTATCGCCTGCATCTAGATTTGCGTTACACCAGATAGTTTTAGCTTATCATTATTGGTTTCACTTTGAAATTGATGAAGGCCGTTGTGCACGGAGGTGCACATCGGGTTCTAAACAGGATGGAGCCAACAGATCGGCACCGGAAATCTTGTTGCGACCGCCGCGGAGAACCTGAGAAGACAGGAAAACGACTATCAGTGTGAACCTCTCGCTTGTGGTGTAGTATGAAAGGCCAATGACGACCACCTCATGCTATCCAGTTATGTTTCCGATGTGTGAAAAAATGCCGTGCGAAAAAACAAAAACAAAAAAGAAACGTTAGTTGGAACAGCGTTTCATATACCGGCACATTTTGAGTCCGCATTTGTCGAAGCTAGTGCGATGCAAAGTTCTTAGCAAGGTATTACACTACAATTCTACAATGATACCATGCACCTTTAAATTCAATAATTAGAAGGGTAGTTGATAACACCTGCTCATTAATAACTGCTTAGTGAGTAGAACGACAGTTCTTGCGTCCACCATTGTTTTCGTCTCAAATCCCCCTATTTTTAATAACTTGGCGCAGTCGTCGCATAAACAGGCGGGAAATGCAGGCTAACGCGTGCGCCGACGTCTCAGACATGCTTAATTCTTTCTCTTCGTCCAAGCTTCGCTCTGCTACCTGTTGGTGAAACCGAATGGCATGAGCTATTATAGTCTCTTGTCGTGACGTAGAGTGGCTTCAAAAATTATCTTCCTTTAGAAGTCAGCGTTCATCCCTCATTACCTTGACTGTACAGACGTCTCTATCCACCCAATTAAACAGCAAGTCTCATCTCGTCTATCCATTGCGAAGGCCACGAAGCCATGACAGCGTGCTGTGGCCCTTAACAGAGCACGCTCTCTTACAAGAGTGTGCACTCTTGCTAGTACACTCTAGTTACTAGTACACTCTAGTACGCTCTCGTACTAGAGGAACCCTGACCGTGTAGCCGCGTATACGGTGCTGGCGCGACGCGCGCGAGTATACAAACGCGCGCGCGCGCGCGCAGCTGCGCCATTCGTCTAAGCGCCCAAGTTTTCTGGAGTATATCCCTTATTTTTAGAAAGTGGGTCAGCAAGCACGGCCCCCTAGGGAGATAAAGAACCCCGCGGCTCAGGCCGAAGATTAAATGTTTGCTCTGGCATCCGCCGAAGGAAGAGAGAGATAGGAAGAAGAAAAAAAAAACAAGACGGACAAACATTGACCTTTGCGTCGGCAAGCCAGCAACCGCGGTTCTCGTTCGCCAGGGCTGCTAAAGCTATATGAAGAATGATCTCTTTCTGTTCGCTTGGACGCTCCCGATGCCTTGCATGTGGTCATTGTTATTCCTATTATCGCCATGGAGAAAGGGGGAGGGGGGAGAACAGGCAACCGCGCGTTTGTCATCTTCCTTTCATCCCTCGGTCATGTTCTCACAGAAGCGAAAAAAATAGAAGAAATTGAGAAAGCAAACCCCGCTAGAAGCGAACGACGAGCCGAGCGAAGCTGTTCGTATACGCGCTTCCTGCTGCCTCAGAGAAGTGCTCCACCGGGACTCCTTTGCCCGGCGATCTGTCATATATATAAGTCCTGAGGCAAGCGGAGGCGCTGCCTTTCTCCGAGTCTTCGCAGCTCGGCTATACCTTCTTTCGTGCGTAGTTGTTACGATAGTATACGGCATTTGAGACCGCGGTGCTAGCCTGCTTTAGCGCTTAATTATATGCAAAGCAGCGCCGGAATTTATTCTCTCGCACTACGCCCAGCAGCGCTTAACTGCTTCCGCCGCTTGTTCTCGCTGAATTAGCAACCCATTTAAAAAGCGAAAATTTGCTTTTCCCCTTGGGTTTCGAAGACGAGGCCTGATTGGTAGACGGGAGGGTAGAGAGAGAGAGAAAGAGGGAGAGGAAGTGCTTCGTCAGCCCGTCGGTGATTTGCTGTTACGTTTCCTTTCTTTATCACGAACTTCAACTTGCCTGAGCACTTGCGCGCCGACAGAAATTTACTTTAGAAGTGCTTGCGGAAGAATGTAAGACATGTTTGATCCTTGGGGGTGGCGGCAATGTAATTTACACTTTGTTGCTTCTTCGGAGTCGCAGCTTTGTCGATTTTTGAAGATTGTTGCTTCAACGAGTTGCGCATAATTTTTCTTCGGAGTCCTTCCCGCTGGAAGTTACTATAATTCGGGTCAGGGAAAAAAACAAAACATCTATGCCGCTGTTTCTTTTTTTTTCGCTGAGTTTTTTCCTCATAAATGTTTCATGCGGCCCCATGGCAAATTATACAGATTAGGTTAGTACGAATGTTTTATGCAAGCCAGATGCCATGAGTGGTTATTTTTCAATTTTCGTCAGTCTCCTCTGTCTAGCGCTTCCATTGCGCACTTCTTTACAATGGTAAAAAAAAAAGAGAAATATAGTTGTAGTCTTTTCATGGCGAGCTACAAAATTATGTCGCCAACCAAAGCGGATAAATGTGGGCTTCAATGAGTGGTGCCAGTGTAAATGGAGGTGATGGACACAGGAGAGGAAGGCGGCTTCCCAGAAAAAAAAAATATCAGGTCTTAGGTGTCAGAACCGCGATTTGATTATGAGGCACGCCGTTGCGGCGAACTGCTGATTAACTTTGACCACCTCGAGTTGTTTATCGCGTACATAAATTGAAGTACATGAACTGTTTCCATTTCGTCACCATCTAAATGCAGCCGCCTTGGTCGGAATCGAACCCGCAACCTTTAGCTCAGCAGCGCAACTTAATAGCCACTGCGCTACCGCGGCTGGTCCAGAAAAGTAAGCATGCACGGGCGGGTAGGTGGCGTTAGAGGAGCAAAACTATTCGTGCACGTGATTTGCTTCCTTTCCTATTGTTCTGTTATTATACTGAGGAGCCCATTGCTTGCACTCGTTTCGAAACTGCTGAAAACGCTGAGATATGCAGAAAATAGGGGTATGCGTGTCTGCACGTGTGTGTGTGTGTGTGTGTGTGTGTGTGTGTGTGTGTGTGTGTGTGTGTGTGTGTGTGTGTGTGTGTGTGTGTGTGTGTGTGTGTGTGTGTGTGTGTGTGTGTGTGTGTGTGTGTGTGTGTGTGTGTGTGTGTGTGTGTGTGTGTGTGTGTGTGTGTGTGTGTGTGTGTGTGTTGGGGCGGTTGGGTAGGTGTGTGTGTGTGTGCGTGTGTTGGGGCGGTTGGGTAGGTGTGAGATAAAATAGGAGGTCAGTAACTCAAATAACCATCACTATGTAGTTGCAAGCCAGCAAAAATGAACGCTATGAAAAATGAACGAAATGAGCATATGAGAGACGGTAAAGATTGCTGAAGTTCGGGTTATCAATGAACGACGTCAGCACGGATAAAAAGTGCAATCGCTCACTTCAAAATTTACCAACCCCAAGAAGCGCCAAAGCGCGAGGAAAAGGAACAAAAAAAAACATACAAATACATTAAAGGTATCGGTAGCACTTTCATGAGCCAGAAACTCTCAGCCGTTCCCTCCAATTTATTCTTCGCAGCTGTCTTCTGTTTCTTCTTTTTTTCCCACGTGGCTTCGCTGTGCTTCTTTTGGGCCTTGATCATTTATTCTATTTTTTTCCTGTTTCGCTTAGAGTCGTCTCACTGAGCCAAGCTGCCTGAACTGCCAAGGGGTCGCGTGGCACACAGGGCTTGATGAATGAGGTGGGATCTCGACCATTGTTTAGGGGGACTCGAAAACTTTAAGGACGCTTTTAGTCTGCTTAGTTCCGACCGACGGCGATGGAGGAAATCCACCCGTAGCAGGACGCAGCATGTTATTTTTACTTAGAATTTTACTTCTTTGTGTGTGAGTTAGTTAAATTTTTGTAGGATCGCACACGAAGAATCAAATCTCAGTTCCAGGCCGGGGTTCCAGGCAGCTGTGATTTATGGCTGCCAAACCTCAGTCCGTATTTGGCCGAGTTATTGAGTGACTTCATAGGAATGTAGAATATTTAACTCTATTTATTGTCGCATAAATAGGGCCGGCAGTGTACATGACTGTTTCTGCTAAACCAGTGGATGATTTCTGTTAAAATTTCGCGCGTGTGTGCGCGCTGAGTGCAGTGAGTTCCCCTTAATGCAGCCTTTGTGAGCATTATTTGCTTGTTTCGTTCACAGCTAAGTCGAAAAGTCTGTGGTGATGCTACTCAAAAAATGTCAGTTTTGCTGCAACGGTACACTGGCGCCATCTGTCGCCTCTATGGTGAAATGTGCAAGTCACTGCAGCGGTGACACGGCGCCACCGCCCCGTTTTCTTTTTTGGACATTTTTTTTATTTTTCTGCCGGCACCTTGGATGACGTACACATTGACTTTATTGTGAACAAAACAAGCGACGTGGTGCTAGCAAACGCGATATTTAATGGAACCTACTGCAAGACGCTATGTCTCTGTGCCAAACTCCACCGAAAATCAGCCAGCGGTTTATCTGGAAGAGACGTGTATACCATGGAGCTCCTCTACATGCGGCACACATTAGAACAGTACCTAAACAGGTCAGGGGGAGCAGGCGGGTCAGTGCGTAAGGAAGATCCATTGAGAGGGAGCCAGCAATATGAATGCAAAAACTGGCTAAAACGTGCCCCCGCATTGTGTCAGCCACTCATTCCTTGGAGAGATGGAGACCAAAAACAAAAAAGTTCTTATCGCACAAGACCGATTCACGCGAGTTGCATTAGCGCAGCCGTCGACTGATTTGTTTGAAAGTATAATTGTGTGCCTATTGCCCCAGCTGTTTCACTACGTCTTTGCTGGCACATAGGTCTTCGTTCTACTTCCTGGTCACTTATGCTGTTTCTTTTCTTGTGCTATGTATTCACTCGTCTGAACAATACGATCAATTTTTAATTGGACGTTGTGCGTCGTCTTGTTATATCCGTCCCGATTCGCCGCTGTTCGTGATGCAGATCCAACTAGCCGAAAGCTTGACGCTCTTCACGTTTGAAGTTCTTTCTAAGATTTCTATTTCCCTGTCGCGCTACAGACCTTTTCTGTGTTGACACACGCAGCTCCCAGAAGTTAAGGTCCTCTGGAATAACACAAAAAGCGATAGCCTATAAATATATAGAACTCTTCAAATGGCACTAGCCTTGCTGGAGAGTTACAATTAAAAAAAACTAATTTTACTACAAGGTATAACAAAAAAAGGTAAGCTCGGAGTATGGGCTCGACATGAGCTCGACGCACGGCGAACGTTCCTTTTATTTGAACACATCACGAACATGTACCTATAGTAAACAAAAGGACAAAATACTTATATTTCCTTGGGTAACTTGGCTGTCAGAAATGAGTGACCGGACGTTTTCTGGAGCCATGAAGACATTGCTACCACATCGCGGTCTATATTGTTCTCTTTTATTTCTCTTGACGTTGTCAGATTCTTGCTGAAAGTTCCGGACAAGATATCAAGTGATTGGCTATTATTTGAGAGGTATGCCTACTCCACAACATCTGACGTAAGTCGTACGCAGGTATACAATCAGCACTGATACGAGAACAGGAAACTATCAACACCTGTTATGAGTAATTACATGAAAAGGCGACGTGTGATCCCTCCGTGGACGGTTTTTAAGCACTGGGTAGTCGCAAGTGTTTGACATGTATCCTTAATCAACCCGACGTTACAAATGCTGCTGAACCTGTAAACGACACAATGCACTGGAATAGTTTAGGAATTATTGGCGTTTTGATTTATGCCGATAGCACATCCCGTTACATTCATTATTTTATGTTCCTGTTAAGTTGTTATGCTCTTCGCAACGCACTGTTTGTGGCGAAGATCTTCGCGTAGCCAGCAACCGAAGGATGTTTCCTTTTGCAGGTAATCATCACGCAGTAAAGGCCGACTCAATATCAGCAACAAAATGCACATGGTGTTTAATTTATTACATACAACATTGCTATAAATCTGCTTACACGCTCGTGTTATCGTCTTTTACTGAAATTTCACTACTTTGTTCGTAATAAAAACAATTGTTATTATTATTGTAATGGAAGTAAATCCTTATTATTAACTTAAGTTTGGACATCGAACAAAACAAGCACAGAATTTTGGTGCCTGTCGTGAGAATAACAGCAAAAGTATGAAGTAACAGCGCATAATGAACAAATACAAGAAAAGAACGAAGATTAATGAAGAATAACAGGTTAACTTGCAGTTCTTTTTTTATATCGGAGATGTGTGCAGGAGGCTCATGCATAATTAACATTAATTCTAATGGGAGATTCCTTTATTCCATTAAGAAAAGGGCTTACGCAATTTGTTTTGTGGGGCTGGCCTGGTTGAGTCGATTAACATTTACGTAAACCGAGTTTCTCAGCGCAACTCGTAACAAGATCACTTAAGTGCATTCTGTCCCGAAGAGTACAAATCACTAGGGTTGAGGGTGATTCCGTAAGAGAACCTGACCTTCTTGTTAATCACTTATTGTCGTTTCTGCCTGGTGTGCTACAGTGGCGTTGTGCAACTCTGGGGGGGGGCATGCACTTCGATTGTTCTTTGACATTCGTAACCACAACAAAACGCGATGTTCTCTGCTTTGCCGAACGGTCACCGAGTTAGGTTGAGGATCTTTTCTCTTCAACTTCAGCGGCTTCGCATTGTCGTTCCTGAGCGCTTCAACTTTTTGGGGCTTCCGTACCATTATCTGAAAACCTCCGAAAATGTTTCGCGCAGTAGCTCGCATTCAGGGTCAGGATGATACGCGACGAAAGATATAAGAAATCGCAAAAGAAAATGTGATAACCCCCTATCCGTTCTTACTTTCACTATTTTCTTCTTTTGTCCAGTAGTAATCGGGAATAGTGCTGCTTTATCTCTCGAGCCAACCCGTTATTGCTAAAAAATCGTCTGCAGTAGACTAAATGAGGCTAAGTTACAAAGCTTAGATATCTTCTTTTTTTTATAACTATTGCCTGTACGAATGGTCGTTATGAATGGCGACGCTAAATTTGCCAGTCTGTCGTAATTAATTTGCTACGTTATAAAAAGTGATAGAGAAATTGCTATGCCACAGAGTGAAAAACAGACACGAGACAGCACGGACAACTCAAATGAACAAATGGTGTGTATACCAAGAGTCAGTGTCATTGAACTCAGTGAACTCGCAACGAAGCGTTGCGAGTTCAAGCGCCCTCTTGTCGCCAAGGGCATGATGGCGAACCGCCTGGCCAGGTAGATCCATGCTATATGAACATGAGTTGTCATCATTTTATGCCGACAGCTCACGAATTGCTTCGTTTTGTGTTCAGGCGAGATTTCAAATTCCTATAAAATGTGCGCGCCCTTGTGTCCGCTTTTTGATTGGCGCTTTGCTTGCTCTGCATGGTTGCTGTTATGAGAACCAATAAAATTTCCCAGCTCCCTACGCTTGTAATTAGATGATTAGCAAGTTATCTTTGACGACGTGATTTGGGCTTTTCAGGTGATCGAAGTTAGTGCAATCGACTACTGCTTCGCGTGTCATGATGAAGACAGGAACGTCGCGCTCGCGCAAACGGCCGTTCTTACACCATGGATGTAGCCATCATACATTATAGGGCGTTATAAGTGAGGGAGAATGTTGTCTATACACCCATACATACACACATACATACATACATACATACATACATACATACATACTACATACATACATACATACATACATACATACATACATACATGCATGCATGCATACATACATACATACATGCATGCATGCATGCATGCATACATGCATACATACATGCATACATACATACATGCATGCATGCATACATACATACATACATACATACATACATACATACATACATACATACATACATACATACATACATACATACATACATACATACATACATACATACATACATACATACATACATACATACATACATACATGCATGCATGCATACATGCATACATACAAACATACATACATACATACATACATACATACATACATACATACATATCAAGTCAAATTAAATCAGAGTTTATTTCAAATACATCTTGACAGATAATGTTTGCTGGTCAATCTAAGCACATCGTGCTTGTTAGAAGACCAGGCAGCTGGTGGTAGATCTTTCAATAGAGATATGAAGCATTAGACAATTACCGTTCAAAATTATAGAACTTTAAAGAAAATATTCCAACACACAAAGAATAAATACAACGTTTTCCAGTCACGTAGGAATACAACTAAAAAAATCACATATTACCATAAACAGTTGAATACCACTTCCTCACTTGTTTCATCATTTTACACTTTGAATTTATATCATACAGTGTTGCATCAAGTTCATTAAAAAAATATCGGGGACATAATAATTTCTCGTTTTCTTTCCGTAGTTTTTTAACACTCTTGGCTTAAAATACCTTTCTTTTTTTCGTAACGCAACATCTTTTTTTACCAATACTTTAAAAGAATTTGAATAATAGCGTGTTACAACCTGTGATAAGGTTCTTTCAATGAATTACTCGCTACTGAGGCATAGCCTCAGCGCATGAAATGACGAAGCCGTTCGTTACCACAACAAGCCATTCATTAAAGAAAACAAAGCGAAAATATAAAGCAAATTCGGCAAACTAATCACAAACACAAAAGAGGAATAAGTCTAGAAAGAACGCATATAAGTCAGAAGGGGCCTACAGTTTCATGGTTCGCACTGGAGCTGTGAGATGGACTAGAAGCGGCGATAGAGGCGGAGCTCGAAGTGGAGTAGTGGTGCCGAAACTAGAAGCCGTCGAAGAAAATCCTGGTCGCCCCCAGGCGAACACCAGGGACCCAATAATGCAGGAGGAAGTTCCGCGAGTTCCACTGCGACGTTGGGAACTTGGTTAGGCAGACAGTACGGTAGAGGTCTTGTCACCGGCCACCAAGTCCAAGGGCTTCACCTCTGCGACCGGTACAAGGGCTTCATTTCTTCCAATGTTGATCGGCACCTTACATCAGGCAGCCATGATCGACACTGCTGTGAAGACAGGCATAGTGGAGACGTGTAACAGCTAGACGCCCTTGCGGCGTTCGCCAGCCGGAGCTCGGGCACGGCGTTGGAGACGCTGGGTCGCCTGGGTCGGACGCCTTTCCGACGTTCGCCAGCCGCAAGCTCCAGGAAGAAGTTGGATATCGTGTCGATCCCAGGTGGGAGCCTGGAGCGGCCTTCGGCCAGGAACTTGACTGGCCGCTTCGTCCTGGGCATCTTCGTCCCCCTCTTATTCCACGTCTGCCACGATGGCTGTCGCTCGCTTGTTTCCTTCCTTGTTGCTCACTTCTGGCACTTACCCACTACGATCACGTTACTCGCGCATTTCACGTATCACACAACCACGTACTTAAATAGATCCTGTACTGGAAGTATTCCTAGAATATTATACTTTTCTTCTCTGTCTGATTGTCCTAGTTCGGTTCCACAAGTTATGCTATTGACTATTATTTTAACTACGCGATCAATAGCTTGCTTTTTACAGTCAGAAAATGTACCATATAACGTTATACCATATGTAATTACTGATTCCGCTAAAGCCTTATGTTTAGTAGCTCTTAGGTTGATAGGCGTTTTCCCGCGCAGACTATACATCATGGCCGCGACAGCTCTTAGCTTTCCACAAACGTGCATCACATGGTTATTCCAGGTAAGGTGCTGATCAAATAAAATTCCTAAATACTTAACCACACGCTCAAACTGTAATGGTTGACAAACACATGCGTTGCAATGTGGGGCGTGCAAATATACATTCATGCTAAATGAAAGCGCCTGATGTTGATTCCTGCAGCAGATTAGTTTAGTTTTCTGATGATTCATGAAAATTGAATTGTGTGCTAACCAGTCTAGGATTACTGATATGTCTCTTTGGAAGATTTGACATTCCGAGCTATAGTCACTCATTTGTAGCGCTATCGCAGGGTCATCAGCGTACTGAAAAAAATTTTGATTTCAGTGGGAGGAGGCCGAGATCGGAGACGTATATATTAAAGTGTACTGGCCCTATAGCGTGCTTCCTTGGGGCACACCACACTTTAATAATTTGAGATTGCTGTAGCTGTCATCTAGTTTAACGCATTGTTGTCAAACGGTAAATAATTTAGAAAAAATTTACAAAAGTGACCTCTGAAACCTAGATTATTTAGCTTGTTGAGTAATATCTTATGTACTACCGTGTCAAAAGCCTCTGATAGGTCTAAAGATAGGGCTAAGACTACATTATTACTTTCTATTGATGTACTAATATAGTCCGAGAATTCTTCTAGCAGAGCAATTGTGTTTTTATTCTTTGTGAATCCGAACTGCGCCATGTTATTCAGCAAATACTTTTCGCATAATGATTGCATTACAGAGACCACATACTTTTCCATTACATGCGCTATTGTAGACAACATCGCTACCGGTCGGTAATTTGCGCAATCATTTGCCGTTTTTGTAGACAGGCCTTACGATTGAAATTTTCCGTTCTTTGGGTATACTATGCCTGTTTTGAAAATTCCGTTTAGAATCTTTAAAAGTACTTGCTTGAGTATGTGAAAGTTAAAGTACAAATCACGAGGGCGAATTTTATCAAACCCTGGTGGCTTGAACTTTGCTATGCCTTGAATTGTCGTCCAAAGATCAACTTCGGTCATAGCTGGAAGATAAACTGAGTGCGCGCAAGTGCGTTTCGGTTCATATTCTAAATGTTGGTCACTCTCCGTTTCTTTGAGCTTCTCTGCTGCAGCAATAAAAGTTTCATGAAATTTATCACACAGCATTTGTATGTTTTCATTTGAGAAATTTCTTTTTACGTTATCATCGACGCTAGCTCGTTTGGATCTGCCCATTAATTCGCTTGCCGTAGTCCAAGTCTTTTTCACGTCCTTCTTGCATTCCGAAAATCGGCGCATCAAATATTTTCTTTTTTTTCCGGGCGTAACTTAGCTGTCACCGCGTTTCGTAAAGTTCGAAATTCCGCTCTGTGTTTTTCGTTGTCTGGTTCTTTTCTACACCTTTGTCATGCTTTGTCTTTTATTGCGATAGCAATTATATGGACACTCCAGGCGCATTCCTGCCGTCGTCGTCGCCGTCGCCGTGAGGTTCCACATAAAGTCCAACGGCGATAAACTCGTCGCCGCGCGCCGTATGCTGCATGTGCGAGTGAAAGCACGCGAGGGACGCGCGCTTTCGCGGAGAGCGAACGCACGGCGGAGAGCAAACACGACGTACCCCACGCGAACGGCCGGGGGGGGGGGGGGGGAATGGGAGGGAGGGAGGGGAGGCGACGTTTAGCTGCGGCACTAAATGCGTATCTTGCGACCGGGCGCAAGGGGAACTGGCGACTCAATCTCCCACGCGAAAGGAGGAAAGCGGTAAGACAGCGCGGGAGGGAGGGGTGCGCGGCTCTGCCAGGAACTGCGTACGTTGCGTGGCTGAGGGCTGTCGGGCGCACCGTATCTTGAAATCGATCTCCACACGACTCTGACCTTTGTAAGCGATAGACCACACGAACCTTCGGTCACTGCTCCTGCAGCTCTTGCTAACGCCAGCGTTTTGACAGTGCTTGTCTGCGGTCATCGAGTGTGATCTATTGATGTTTGCTTGAGCGCGCTGACAGCGTGCTTGTTAATTCAATTAGTAAGTGAAGGTGTCCAAGTTTATGCAGCCCATAAAACTACTATCCTTACTCCGTATACTCTAGTAGTTAATTTGCTATCGCAATTGATGCTTCGCCTTTCGGTCGAAACTGCGACTTTTTTGAAAGCACAACTCAATATTATCACTCGTAATACATTTAGTATTAGGATTTCCTTGCTTAATTGTTATGATTTCAGAAGACTTTACGTATATCATCCTGAAAGTTTCAGCAAATTTGGCATATAAACTGGCTTGGTCTAAATGTGAAAGTGAAATCCAGTCTGTGTCCTTTGTACATGCCAACTTTTGCGTTGTCTATAATTTGTTTCCTTGTTCTTACATCGCAATCCTCTGTGTCATTATCGGACATCACTACAAGTGATATAAAGTAATGATCTGCTAGTTTGACTTTAATTACACCTGCTTGCATAGCGCTGCTGTCTGAGCCGAATGTCAATATTATCAATGCAGGTTTTCGTTATTCTTGAACCCAAATATTCCTCTCTGGTGTATTCATTAATTATATTTACCAGTCCATATTCTGCTAGTACATTAATATAATATGTCACCGCTTTCCTCGACACTTCCATTACGTCAATATTCAAATCCCCTACCAGTATAAGCTGCTGCTCAATCTTATACTTCTTCGACAGAGAGTTTAGCTCCTCTAGGAACAAATGTGTGTTCATGTTAGGAGGCCTGTATATCGCACATACGGTGTAGGTCACATCTACCTTACTTAGGGGGACAACAATAACTTCCTGCATTAATCAAAAGCTACTTCGAGCCTATTAAAAACAGAGTTATCTTTTAGAAATACAAGAACTCCTCCTCCTCTTCGATTTTCAAGGCATAAAGCAATCTGGGAGTAACCCCTGAGCCTATATCTATCGTTGTTCGCTTGCATTCAGATTAATCTCGGTGATCACAATTACATCGATGTTAAAGAGTCTAGTGTGTAAATATGCACATAATTGATCCCAATTATTCTTTATGCTGCGCACATTTATGTGCACTAAGCCAAGTTCTCGTTTTATTTTGTTACCAGCTAAGGTATTTCTAACATAAGGCTCCCAATCATGAAAAGATCCGAACGAGGTCATCTAGGACATTTTTGCAAGATCATTCTCAGTGGTAATGCTTATCTCATTCGCGCTTTCCGCCTTTCGAACTAGAATCTTGCCGTTTTGTGTCCAGACAAACTTATAGTCGAGCTCTTTGCCAAGTTTTCTGCATTTCTCAAAAAAGTTCTTTTTGCGTTTTCGTAAAGTTTTCATTGACGAAAATTTTGTTTTTTCGAAGGACGTTTTGCTTTGACAGCCACAAGTATATCGGGTAGCTTGTTCGGTAAACCTAACGATTATAGGAGCGCTTTTGTCCTTCTGTGCCTTCAATCTGTGTACCCCTTCCAATTAGTGCCTTTCAGGCAAGGGGACATCAAGCTTGCTGCGAAGATCCACCAAGACCTGGTATAGATCCTGACCTTCTGCATGTGGAGCACCGTGTATTTCTACATTTTTCATTCTTCAGTACTGCTCAGCCCTTTCAACACATTCTCTGAGCTTTGAGATTTCATTGTCTTTCTTTTTTATATTTTGTTCCAGTTCTTCTGAGGTTTTCTGCAATTGAGCAAATTGTCTTGGCTGATCCTCGACCTTTGTCAGGAGCTCTTCAAACTTGGCTGCTGAAAAGTCTGTTGACTTTTAGATAGTCTCAGTTGTGGCGCACTGCCTGTCTACCTTTTTTTTAAGGTTTTCAAACATACAGAAGACTTCTACTAGCTTCTTATTTACGGTCGTCGATCAGCATAGCCAAAGAGCCCTGCCCTCTTGACTCAGTTAATTTCCCTGCCACTGCTATCAGAATCAGTGTCATCATTTTTTTCTTTCTCTTTTGCAAGTGTGGCATTCCCAAGCCTTGACTTCATCCTTATTCATTTTCATCAAATTCTTTTTGTATACACAACATTTACCGGTGTGACACCTTTTACTGCCTCGATTGCACGTCAAATGTTCGTCGTTTTCAAGATTTTTCGAACATGTCAAACACTTCTGCGGCCTAATTGTACTCAAAGAATAGTGCAGTCCAGTGGAGCAAAAAACATGGCACTACTTCGACAAAAGGCCGCTTACCTATAAGCAAAGAAGGCAGTTACTATGTCCTTTGATGCTCCACCGGACTGCGAGCTGGCACCACAAGTGTTGTCCGCTTTATAGCCCGGGTCCGTGACGTCACCGCCGTAGTTTGCCGCAGCGAAGGTGTTATCGCTTTTCCTGCATTCGTCAGGCGACGCTGCGTCGTTCTTGATCTATCGACAATCCCGCACTCAACCGTCAGACAGGTAGGCAGGGAAGCGAGCGCTGTGCACAACTATGGTGCTTCTAGCATTCCTACTGGGTACATGAGACGGCGCCGCGTACAGTAAGGGTGTACCGGTTGGAATTAGACTGTAAACTAGTTCTAAACAAGCTTGAATTTCTTTGCGGGTTGCATCTCGTGCGCGCTGTGTGTGGTGTGTGTGTGTGTGTGTGTGTGTGTGTGTGTGTGTGTGTGTGTGTGTGTGTGTGTGTGTGTGTGTGTGTGTGTGTGTGTGTGTGTGTGTGTGTGTGTGTGTGTGTGTGTGTGTGTGTGTGTGTGTGTGTGTGCGTGTGCGTGTGTGTGTGTGTGCGTGCGTGTGTGTGTGTGTGTGTGTGTGTGTGTGTGTGTGCATGTGCGTGTGCATGTGTGTGTGCGTGTGGCGTGTGCGTGCGTGTGCGTGTGTGTGTGTGTTTTGAATCAAATTACACCATAGCTAGAACATCCCCTGCCAGAATACGAGGAAAGTGTAAGCTGTTTATTGTCCTTATTTGTTCGAAGCACCAAAGGCGAAGATAGTAACATTGCTCGAGCGTAAGCGTTTCAAGTACGTCGTGTCAGCTAACTTGGTGCTCAGGCTTCCAACAATGTATTAGAAGATTTAACGCTTCGTTTACAATCCACATTGCTCATGCACAGATGTTGTCAGAACAGCAATCAAACATGGGTTATGCCTCAGGGAATTATTTGCACATTTCATGAATACGAGTATGCGCTTATTTCCTTTAATTTGAAAACATATTTGCTGAAAATCATGAATACATTGATTTCTTCATTTTTTCACCATGTAGGGTGTCACAGCTATAACGTTAACGAAGCTGTTTACAAAAAATATTGAAAAAACACAGTGCAAGATGCTTACATAAGAACTAGGGCTCACGTTAGGTGGTACACACCGCCAATACATAGGTACATGCATACATTAATTATTCATTTGAATAGCAATCCTATATTTACGCAATTTGGAATGAATTTGGGTGAACTTCCGAAAAAAAATCTTGTTTATGAGATGTGTAAAGCTGAGAACGTTGTAATATAAGCAGCAGCTTGATAATGTCGATGCTGATCAATTAATCATAGCGCCAAGTTATACTGCCTTTTACTGCTTTCCTGAAGCATTAAATAATTATTTTTCCGAATTAATACGCATTGATGGGTTTACCATAGCTTTAGCCTTGTTTTCATGTTTTTAATTTACATAAAAGTATGGAATGAAGTTCTTTCCAAGAAAATACTTCTCACGAGAGGGAAACGAACTGCGCGACCAAGGACAAAATTAGCGCTGAATAGCGGAAGGAAAATGAGTCCCTAACGTAAAAGTTGTGCTTTATTTTTTCTGGCCAACGCTACTTCTTCAATAAGGTTTGTGACAGCTGGTAGGCAAATTCCATTTATTCACTCCCGAAAAAGTGCGCTTCGAAGGGACCTCTTTAGCAGGAGCCCGCGCTCATGAATATTTAGGCGGGCGGCTAAACCCTTTTCTGCGATAAGGCATTCACACATTGGACATTTTATCTCTTTCTTTTTTTTTTCTCATTTTGCTTGGCAATACAACTCCCGATCAATCCAAAACTTCAGATTGGCCCTCCAGAGCGCGTTTAATGTTATGTTTCGCTGCTAAAGAGGAGGAATATGCCCTCTACAGTTCTGAGAGCTTTTCATTCATGTACTGGACTCTTAAGAACGACGTCTTGTGAGAGCTTATGTCGCTCTCAAGTTGCGCAGCCTAAAATTTTCGTTGTGTTGTGTGTGTGGATGTGTGTATCTGTGTGCGTGCGTGCGTGCGTGGCTTTCATACAGTGCGCGTAGACAAATTTGTTGAGCACCGGCGCTGACGAGTAATTTAGATTAGGTTAGACGATTAGATTGTAAAGCGAACCTATTTTTCTCTATTTTTACCCCCGTGTTAACAAACATCGAATTTTCTCCTCGACTTCATGATGATGATGATGATGATGATTTACTGGCATTCCCTTCAAAACGGGGCGGTGAAAAATAGTCACCTAACCTGACTGAGTTAATCAGGTATGCACCGAGTCGAACACAATGCCGCCCTTCGTCTGATGTATGCACACTTCACATCAATAACTGTTGCTCGGGCATTCATGTTGCTTAAAGGAACATCAATTTAGTCCAGCGTATTTCAGTAGACACTCAGAGCACTTGGTCTCCTATTCACGAAAACGCTGTCATACTTGCATTGTTCATAAAGAAAAATGGAGGCCAACTCTGATGCTGGACATAATACTAGTGAATGTCGGTCGGCCAATCGCAAGAACCGCGTACGAACAAAAAGCTGTACGACTTCGACCCCGGGTTACAATGTTTTCTCTCGGGAATGGCCGAAGCGCAGTGCCCACGTGAATTTGTGGAACGGTGCTGGGACATCCACTTGCAGTATCCTACAGTTTTTAATGTAGAACGTAAGAAAGGTTTAAAATAGCAGAATTAGTACACCGTAGTATGGCAAAGGACAGTGAAAATGAATTGGGCTGCCGGTTTGCATTACATGCAAAAAGTGGCAATTTTTTGCCATCCTCAATACGGAGGCGCTTGAATTATCATGGTTCGGGGAGTTGCATGTTTCATGTTATTACCGGATGACGTTGCATAAAGCAGACGGGCAGGTAACTTTGTAGCAGTGTAGCACCATATATCTTGTCGGGCAAATCGATGTCATTTCTTAGGGCATTAATAATGATCGCAGGCATCGCCAAACGACAACAATGGTTCCAAGATTACGTTGGTCAATGTCTCGCATGAGGTGGTCAAACGTAGCACGAAATGGGTTTCTTGCCAACAGTTTTACGCCGGAAGAATCCTCACTTCGCTCTCACATCTGTTAAACATCGCCGGAATGACTTTTATGCTTGATCGCTGAAGATATATCGCTGTCAGCGGCAGTGCTCCCCAACAATACATCATATTTTATAAATCTGAAAACGTTAATTGGTGTTCACTATCTTGTTGTCATTTTCTCTGGACCAATTAGCTCACAGGTTTCTTTCTTTTAACGCGAAAACGTTAAGGGGGCCCCTTGTCGCATAAAATCCGCTGTCGGCGTCGGCGTCCGCGAGAAGTATCGTACATATTTAGGTATATGTATATGCCACGCCATGCTATTTCACATGCGGTATATGCGGGTAATATTGCCCCACCATTCTATCTGCAATGTTGTTCGTACCTTGTCTTACATTCGTGACAAAATTATTCCTCGGAATTTTGAGAATGACAGCCCACGAACAAATGTCATTAACCAAAACACCGACAGCACATGTCTTTTATGTTAAATTTTGTCAGACTGAAAGATTAAAAGTGCGAAACAATAACAGAAACCTGAAAACGATGCAATTTTTTGGCGTGGCTGTGCACTACCTCCGGGATCGGATCTAAGTGTTGCCCAGCAGTTTGAAAACCACGGCCGCTGCCGTGTTGAGACAATACACGTCGGTCACGCTGCCGTCGTCTGTAATGCGACTGTACTGTACTCGGTGTCAACATTCGACGCTCTCGTCGTCTAATTGACACGTCGTGCTTCTAGAAGGTTGTTCTGTAGTTCGGATGCAGTAAAAAGCTAAATGCACGCAGCTGCCTGAGCCCGTCGATACACCCCAGAGCCGTGGTCAACGCCCCCGCAACACCCCCGGGGTTCGCCTCGCCGGGCCGAGAGTCTCATATTTACGTTCCTCGCGCCTGGCTCGATTGCCGCTTTGCCGCCCACCGGCCAAAGCAAACCCTGGACAAGTTCAATGACCGTGGCGGAGATCACGCCAGGCCGCGGCAGCACCTGTGTTTATTTAGTTTGCACCCTGGGACTCTTAACTACATATAGTGCTGTCGATTCGCGCGACGGCCCAAGGGAATCGACGTGATGCCTTAGACGCGCTGACCCCGTGCTTTATACAGCGACGTGATTGTTTTCTTGCACGTGGCTTCCGGTGCTGAATCCTATGGTTTGTCGGCAAGTCGATGCTGGTAATTGGAGGGGGGATGGGGCGGGGATGGGAAGGGGGGGAACGTCAGTGAGCAGCTGTTGAGATGTTTGCCCATCGGCCCCCAGGAGCCATAAACGTAATATAGTCTTGCTAAGTGCGTACATCAATTTTAATCATCTGTTTCTTCCTTAAAGGCCGTACTGAGCTCTCTTAATAGCGTCGAAATGTTCACAGTAGTGGTAGGGCGGTCAATTATATTTTTTTTATTTTTTGTAGTGAAAGCTACATTGGCCGTATTCTCGCCGTTTCGCTGACTACTGACCAAGCGCGAAAAGGCATTAGCATCGGAATGGCATCGCTACAAAATACCGGCCTAGGGTTCCTGGTAGCCCTCCTCGCCCACCGCTCCCCTTCCACTGGCAAGTCGCGTTTGCTCTCCGCCATGCGTTCGCTCCCCGTGAAAGGGCGCGTCCCTCGCCCTCGCGCGCTTTCACTCGCACATACAGCATACGGCCAATGAGAGTTTTTTTTTTTTTTTTCTATTGCTGGACGCGACCATCGAACAGTGAGTCCTCTTCGCTGTAAAAAGAAAAGTTTTTTCTACGGCGCTCTAGGAAAACTGAATTAGGTCGATGACACCTCCGATAATTTGGCATCAAAGCGTGCACAACCGCAAGACACGATACGCGTAACAAAGGGCTTCTCTGCATTAACAGGGTGCGTCGCGTGCTTGAGAAGGATTCAGAAGGTCGCTCATTTCGTTAATTAACGATATAGACACACACAGTCTCCTGCGCTGCATTTCAGGGAATGAAATGTTCTGGGCATCTCGCTGGCGTTGACAAAGATTGGGGAGCTTGCCTGGGTGATAAAGTTTAACGTACCGACGCAAATTTGGCTCTGTGAAGCCTCTGCAAGTTTCTCACTGCACGTTCCGGCTCTAGCCTATAGTGCGGTAGGTTCGCCCACTCGAACATCTGAACAGATATAATACCGCGAACAGAAAGAGAATCGAGCTAGCAATTGTCTTCTGAAAGGTGTACCACGCCCACCCGCTTGAAGAGCAGAGAAAAAAATGGTAAGAAGAGAAAGGATATAACGAAAGGACAAAAGAAAGTGGAAGTCGCAACACATCACAACACGCCGAGTACGAGTATTACAGACGAGACTCTAGTCCACCACATGCAAAAAAATTATGCAGAAACTCCACTGGAATTGTCTAAGTATGCGTAAGCATGCCCCCAATTTTCAGTTGCCCCTACCCTAAATTTCAGTTGGCCCACCCACAAATTTCAAGTTGACCCACCCACAAATTTAAGTTGGCCCACCCCCCAAATTTTAATTGGACGACCCTAAATTTAATGTTGGCCCACCTCCAAATTTCAAGTTGACCCACGCCAAAATTTTAGTTTGCCCACCCCCAAGTTTCGAATAGGCCCTATCCCAAATTTCATTTGCCCACCCCTGCTATAGGCTTCCCCATGCATTTTCTATGGGGGCCAATGTATCCCTATTCTTTCCGCCTTTCATTTCCCCTTCCCCTTCCCTCAGTGCAGGGTAGCAAACCAGAATCTTTTCGGGTTAACCTCCCTGCCTTTCACGCCCCGTTTCTCTCTCTCTCTCTCTCTATGGGTATGCATAAATCTGATATTATGGACAGTTTGTGTGATAATATATTTTTTGTTGCAATTGTTCCTTATCACTTATAAAGCTACCAATCATCTACATTTGCACAATTATAACGATTAAAAGTTCTAGCTTCGCAAATTTACACGTCTGTAGAGATACAAGACAATTACACTTTTCGCGTGACGAGCAGATTTTCCTAGGGTACTCACCAAAGAATGCTTACACATTAAATAGAGCGCGCACTCAAGAACGACGCGAAAGAAGCACGTAACCCGCGCGCCTCGTAATCTCCCGGTCGGCGACGCAAACCAAGTTCGGCTCAGGGGTTCGCTAATGTCGGCGGTTCTGCACGTTGCAAAAGTTGTTGGCGTATTCTGTGTAGTTCCCGGGTCGCTGTTAACGGCAGTTAACTGGAACATAAAAGAATAATTGGGGCACCCTTCCGTGCAACGTTTTCATCTTCCGGCAGGTCGCGCATCGCGAGGTGGGGCTGCGCGGAAGAGTCGCAAAACAGCACGCGTTGTGACGCAGGTTGCACAACTTCTCCGCTTTGTCAGACGCAGCGAAGTTTGCACCCACGCCACGGCGCCGCTAATCAGTCGGCGGGTGGAATCGGGAAAGAAAGAAGTGCAGTGGTGATTGCAGCGAGTTGCATACGCCGAAACAAAGATAGGCACCGCCGAACGGCGGCCTCCACGGCATGCTGCGACCTTTCGCGACACGCTGCGTGCCTGTCCGTCGGGAAAAGAGTAATTAGGGCGTAATTAGTTTACTCTCGCGAACGCGGAGGCTCCCAAAGACCACACTGTCGTGGGAGGGTTTTGCTGTGGAAGCCACTGAGTGGCACGCGAGATGTGCGCGCTCTGTTTAGAGAGGCAAGGGCGTGGGAACGGGACGTGGGAGAGAGAGAGAGAGAGACAGTACAAACCGAGGCACCGGAGACGTGTATTTTATTTATTCGCCTTCTTTTTTTCGCTTTCGTGTTTAGTTCGTGGGCACCGCATGTGCTATAGCTTACGTTTGTCGAAGGGACACATCCGTGCGTCCGTTGCGTGTGCGTCCGCACGAACTTGCGTGTAGACAGATAGTGGGCTAGATAGTAGACAGATAGTACGTAATAGCTAGGTGGACGCGCGCACGAAGCCTGTCGGCATTGCACGCACGCGACGAGCAGTCGATTAGGGAGGCGCCAAGGATGAATAAGGCCCGCTTCCATTGTAACAGAGCGGTACATTTGGCGCGCCGATATCGGAGTTCGCGAGGCGCTATTGACTGAAAGGTGCACGGCGCTCTTCGAGTAGTATAGCAATGGCGAACTGGGGGCGTTGTGTTGTTCGTAAGCGTGCGACATCCGGTCCGTGTAAGAGGACCCCAGCGCTACCTCGCGGGAAAAGGTCGCGCAGCCTTCTCGGCGGAGGTATGCAAAGGAAGCTTCGCTGTAATACTTCCGCTTATTCTGTAGAAGAGTGTAGGGGGAGGGGTGGCAAATAGAGAAGGAAAGAAGGGGGAGTGGGGTTAGCCAGATCGGATCGCTACGCCAGGCTAGGGTAAGGGGGAGAAGGGAGATACAGGGGCCACAAAAGTGAAACACAAAATCAGTGTAAATCATTCATTTTCGTTAACTTCGCGATATCATATTGGTTACTACAGGGGAAAATGTAGGTCAGATTTCTCTTTTTTTTGGAATTCGGTGCTGAAATCGCAGCACTGGTGCGTCAGCGTGACTTCGTGGATTTCAACGTGCATTCTAGTAATTTGGGCCGTTTCGGCACAATAGAAGTTCTTCCTTTCGAAGTTCAGTTTCGGCACTTTTAGAGTACAGTAATGTCCATCTCTACCTATATGAGAGTTAAGTGGGCCCTATAGCAGACACGATCAAAATATATGACGTCATGACGGGCTAGTGCGGGAACTTCCAAGGTGGCGTCACCCACCCGTCTTTCGTTCTTGCGTCTTTTCTGGCTTACCAAGCCCCGCCCACGCAACACAGACTTTGTTGGCGTTGTGGAAAGGTAAGTTACTAATACAGCTCAAATAATATTTTTTTCTTTATTGCTCCTTTAAATGTGCTCGAAGGAGAAACGAAAATTAGAAGAGATATATGGATAGGATAGATTAAAAGGATGCGCGCATAAACGCAGTGCCGCAAGCGACAACTCTAAAAAAGGTGTCACGCGTCAGTCTGCGTGCGCTTAAGAAAACTTGCTTGGGGTAACGTGTCCAGCCGGCCACATATTGCCTTCTCGTGTTCTCGCGCTGCGTGCTCGCAGGGAACTATATAAAGCCACACTCGAAAGCAAGGAAAGGAGCTCAGTTTTCCGGGGAACTGCGTCGTTCGCCCGTTCTCCCTGTCCGCAGCAGCCGACGCGTCCACCGTTATACGCTGGGATTCTCGGAAAGCTCTCCAAATAATATGAGTGTCTGCGCAAGCAGCATGAGCATGGACGCCGGTTCTCTCGTGCCTTTGTTGTTGTTTCTTCTAAGTTGGTGTTCTTTTTTTTTATACAGCACGTTATACTAGCGATCGATGAGAAGCTTTAACACATGCAAGACCTATATTTCTCGCCAGCACGCGCATCGTCGTCGAAAGTTTCTCTCTATACAAGCAAACTGCGCATTATATATATATATATATATATATATATATATATATATATATATATATATATATATATATATATATATTATCAGCCTACACAGCAGCTAGAGGCGCTACGGCACTTTAATGGTGTTGCATCAGTGCAAACACGCAGGCAATAGTATATGAATACACTGGAGCTCGCTGTTTCAAGATCTAGCTATACTGCCGGTGTAACTATAAATGCCCCAATCTCAAGAACCTGTGTACGGTTTTCCAGTGTGTCTGTATAGCTTGTAGATAAAGCAGCGAGTTAAATACGAGAAATGTGCACAATCAGGAAAATTACACCCTCGAGGTTGGATTGGATGTCGAAACATCTTTTTTTGCACCCTTATTATCTGAAAATTGTGCATTAGCTTGCAGAACACGCTTAGTACACCCTTTCATTAATTACGGGGTGTTATAATTATAATGGTGTTTTCTCTGAAGTATTAATTCACCTTGCAGCGTTTAGTGTCGTTTGGGCACTTCATAATTTTCAGCAAGTAATAAGCCATAAGTGTCTACTTCTCATGGGTTTCCGCCGAGTCATTCTTTGAGAACGTCACATGGTCACAATGGGCTATATGGATGTCACCCTGCTACTTTATGCGCAAGGCGTCCCCGGTAGTGGAGTGGACAGACATAGCGTTTTTATTTCCTACGCTGCATTTCGCTTTTTACCGCTGGCTGCGTTCTTCGTTGAAGTTGTTTCACCTCGGTGTTGTTTTATTGATAAGCTGCCAATCGTCAAGGAATCATAACGCGTCAGCCAATCATAGTTCTTCAGACGCATATTTTTTTCTGTTGTAACATTGAGGCCTGGCGCAATATTATGCACTTTCCTTGTGACGTTTCATGCAGTATCGTTTGGAATAAACATTCGCAGAGGCATGACGGAGAGATATACTACCCAATAAGAACGCAGCATTTATTGCGGAGGTGGCGCGCTCCGGTCGTACAGTATAAAGATACAAGTACTTTGTCCACTTCTTTCCTTCGTGCCTTTGGCATCTTGCACTTTCCGGACTGGAATTCTGAACTGATCGCATCCAATCTTCTTCAAATAGCTGAATGTATGTCGCTCAAGCTTTACTCAGTGTTGAGTTTTTCTTCTGCTTTTTCTCTTCCTTTTTTTTTCGTCACATATTGAAGCAAAGGAGCAGCCATTGCTCATATGACGCGCAACATCTGCTTACATTATTGTATCGTGCTTGATAAAGACAAGCGCCTCCTGCTAACATGCTTCCCACTCAGCGTTATTGCGCATGGCCGCCTAACGTTGCAAACAGCAAACACGCCCCCGGGAAAACTGTCTTGAACGTGTTCCCTCTCCACCTAAAACGTATAAATAGCGATGCAAATAAAGCAACCTTGTTCTTTGTTGACTGACATTTTGGCTCAATTGTATTCTTTGCACGAACCTGACGAAACAATTATTTTAATTTTAACATTAAGTTGAAGATTAGCGCTAACTTCCAACCGAGTTGTTTTATTGCTTTTTTTTTTTTTTTGTGGTTATCTCAATGTGCGTTGGTTACTACAATCCGCTTTCTTAATCTACCACAATCCCAACTCGGCTGCTGCGTAAAACGACCCTAACTATTCTAGTCGGCGTTCTTAATCTAGAATTAGTTCCCCTGTTCTTGTCATCGCTTGCCGATTTGCGCCTACAACGTTCAACATCATACAAAATGAACAGCCCATTTGCTTCTACGTTACTGAATATCTCACGTTCTTAGAATTCTCCGTTTGGGCAACACGTTATAGGAGTAGGGTCAAGGTCAGTAGTGACATTTCCGAAAATCCGTCATTCGTACGTCAGTAAACACTACGCTGCAGGACAGCATATGCCATATAGTATCGCTGAGACTGTGTATCTGGATATTGCAATAGCCATTCTCAGAAACTACATCGTCTGCGGACGTAACAACGATCGCTTGGAAGGCTTTGCATAAGAGACAAGGGCCTGTTCGTAGCGATTACCTTCTCCGACGTCCGCAAAGAATACCGAGACAACCGAGACATTGTAGACACACGAGATTTGCGGCAAGATTTGCGCAGTGGAAGTCCTGCAGGGCAACAGCCGAGGAACAAAATGTTCCTGCTGCCGCAAATGCGGTGCCCGAGCAGGGCGTGAAATTCGAGGGACGTGTGCGGCGAGCTCGTAGACACAGTCGTCCTTTATTTTTTATTATTTTATCGGCCACGCCATAGCGGGAAGACCGCGTTTTCTCTCCCTGAAGGGAAGCACGTCGAACGCTGTACTTCATTTGAAATGCAAACGGGAACGCCGCTCTGCCTGTCGCCGGAAGAAAGAAATAAGTGAAAAGGAGAAAGGAAACGGCGGTTGGTCAGCATAGTTCCGACTCTTGCTGGCAGATTTTGCCAGCAGGTTTTGCTTCCTTGTGCGAAGTTGGCAACCTTTGAAGCCTCCTAGCTAGTAAAGCTTCGGTGACTCTGGAACGCGGTTAGTCTATGGTTATCTATGCACGTTTCTAACACGTTTGTGCTAGCGTCCCCTTAAGCGGGAGATGGTGCAATTATAATGAAGGGCGCTGTTATAAAATAGGAATGACGTCACATATGGCGCGTGTCATTGGTGGAAGTCAATCGTTCGATTTAGTGCGGCGAGACTGGGCGAATTACACGGAAGATTCACGGTTTACCGATGATTCCCTCCGGAGCTTCGCATACTGGCGCCACAAAATTGATAACATAGCACAAATTTGATAGCCCTACGGCAGTTGCATGCCCTCGGCGCGTCATCCTAATTTAGTTTCCAGGGTTATATGGAAATGTATTCTTGGAGCTTTCGAGTCATCGATCGAAGGCGTCTTCCGTATTCATAATGATTGCTGAGGAATGCGAGCTTGCAGTAGTCGTTTACTTGTACCTTGGCTACGTTGTGAACTATTGTCGTTAATTTCTCGCTATATATGCTTTTTTTTTCTCTCTCTCTCTCTCTTTGAGTCCGGGCCTCGTAGTTAAGAAGGAAGGAGGAAAGGCGAAGTGGTATCACGTTGGCTAGAATTCCATAGCGGTTTTTGGATGGGACAACGTTTTTTGCGATGTAAAGCGATCGATGAAAAGAAAGCAATAAGTTTAACGCTAAGCAATAGAAAGACAGCAGTAACTGATCAAACGCACGCAGCTGATATATTAGCTGAGAGAGAGAGAGAGAGAGAGAGAGAAATGATTTAATGGGCACTGAATTTGTCAGACTTGTTACATGCAGGGCTTGCTGCTTCAGATGAGGGGGTTGGGATGACATGTCGAAAAGGAAAAGAATACAGGAGGCGCAGAAGCCAAAAGAAGAAATAAGAAGAAAGAAAAACTGGGGAATGAATAAACAAATGAAGGCCAGATATTAACAAACGTAAGATCAACTAATGTCTAAAAGACCTGGCTCGTAAATCTGAAGAATTCGGGACTGCGGTGTCCACTTACCACTTACCTTGTCTCATTATTATTATTATTATTATTATTATTATTATTATTATTATTATTATTATTATTATTATTATTATTATTATTATTATTATTATTTACTTTTTGTGTACATTCATCGTCTTGTCCTTTTGTTATCAGTATTCCGAAGAAGGAATATGGAATAAATATAGGTAACTCTAATAATAGGAAGCTTAGCAATGCACTCGCTCAGCTTTCGCACTAAGTTTTCGCACTCCGCTTTTAAAAGAACATACATAAGCATTCATTCGCATGTTCGGTCTGACACATCAAATTCCGTGTATAGAGGTCGTACGTGTATCGTACGTGTCATACACGTGTATCTGCGCCTTACGCGCCGTAATATGGTGTGTCTGTTTACGGCGTGTACCTTTCTGAGCCGAGTTAACGTTATCGCTGCAGTTTCTGGCTATCACTTGCGACCGCACTGAAACACGATAACCGCAAGACCACGAGGGTCTATTTCTAAGGTTTGCCGCTTTACTCATGTAGGCTGCGCTCGCTAAATTGATTTTTTTCAGTGTGCGTTTTGAAGCACGATTTCATTACGAGCCTGTAAAAACGTAAGCGAACAAGATCCGAGAAATTCTTTCTTTATTTTTTTTTTGTAACGATATCTTAAGCTGCAAAGTACTTCGACCGAAATAGACCTCCAGAAGTATCCTAGAAGTTTTATGTCACTATACTGAATATCGAGATCCCTCGATATTCCAGAGGCGCAGTTCTTTTATTTATTTATTTACTTAGTCATTTTATTTTTCTGTCTGGCTCGACGCGGTCGCGTCTCTGTTCGTTTTTTCTTATCTCGCATTTAGCGCCGGCTGTATGTGTAAACGCTGAAGGAGAGTCGGCGAAAGATTCGTCTGCATTAGGCATTTCCGGTGTATCGGCGCAGAGGCGTTTACGCTTCGTTTACTCTTTTGCGTTCGCGCCTTGCGTCGAATCGACGGGTCGCGCACGAGCAGGCCGGCGTCATGTCGAGCGTGATCGCGGTCGGCGCTTCTCGGTGCCCACACTTTCATTATGCCTTCTCCCCCCCCCCTCGGCCACGTCAGTGTTTCATGCAGATTTTCGTCGATCCTCTTTTGACGAGAGAAGGAGAGAGAGCGAGCGAAGGCGCACGCCAGTTCACTGAGTGCGCCATAGTGATTGGGCAATTGCGAGTAAAACCAGGTCAATCGGATAAGACTACGACGCAGTGCGAGCACGGATGACTCACCGCGCGTTTACTTGGTAAAGACCGGTTCAAGTTTTCTTGGTGGTGATGTTACAACAGGGTTTGTTAAGGCGCGACCACACTATAGCGGAAGAAACGCGCGCCGCAGGATTCTGCCGCGCGCGCGGAAGCGTTCTCATGTCGATCGAAGGATGGGGCCCGGAACTTATTTTTGCGGCGCGCCGCCGGTCGGAAAGACCAATGAGAAGCGGCCGACTCGTTCACATGGGCAGGCCGCGCGAAAGCATGCGGCTTCTTCTCGTCTCTGCCAGGAATCATCACAGATTTGAACCGCAGTTATATACTCGTAGTTATATATAGGCCATACGCACCCACGAGGAAGGGAGGGGGGGGGGGGGGGGTAACTTATTCAAGTCGAGAGCGAAGCTATCACGAGAGATGACGCCGGCGGAGGCGCGACACCTCGCTTCGGCACTATGCACGTTCCTTTCGGTAACGCTGTACTTCCATGAGAAAAAACAATTGCTCAACTATTTATATCTGCATGCAAGTACCCGAAGCACGAGGTGTATATAGTGCTGCACATCGCCCACAGTTTCATTGTGTAGAGAAGGGAGAATTGGCGCGCCCAGCGAAAGAAAGAAAGAAAGAAAGAAAGAAAGAAAGAAAGAAAGAAAGAAAGAAAAAGAAAGATCAACCAGACACGCGTTCGGTTTGCTACCCTACGCTCGGGAAAAGGTTTGAGAGGTGAGAAAGAAACAAGGAGAAAGGGACGGTGGTATACGAGCAGGGCCCAGTATATGTTGAACGCGCATGCTGTAGTGAATGACGATCCTGTCCAGAATCCAGAACAAAATAGTGACTGTAATATGGCTGAGAGCTGTGCACACATGATTTTGCTTGTGTTATGCGAAAGAAGTGGATGTGGCGAATAATTGTCTGCTTGGAGATGGTGGTTAACTTTGGGTAATAGCGCAGGAGAGTGAAACGAGCAACAAATTAGCAGTATATGGAGACTGGCACTACTTTCAGCTATAGAGTCTATTGCAAGCTAGGCTATGCCGTTTTATAGGCACCGGTTTTCACAATATCAGCGAAACAAGAAAGCACAGCGAATAGAAAGGACAACATAAATAGCACATAAATAGCACAATTGATATCTACGAAACATAGGCGTACTCGTGTCAGCAAACCAAGGTAATAAAGGTGTTCTTCGTGTGCAGCCTGCACACAGACCGTAATTGTTCCAAATCTGAGCATCTTTCAAACACTTTGTTTTATTCTATGGACCAGCAATCACGGCAATGAAGTGCTTAATGTCCATTCACAGATATGCGCTCTTTGTTATTCTGCTCTCTGAGTCGTTCATTAACACTTCGCTCAATTTTCGCTTTGTGTACGCTGAACCCACCGTGACATTCCCTGCTCTCGACTTGATAGGCATTCATACTCTCTGAATGGGGCATGAAGCTCAGTTAATTAAGCATCAGACCAGACACAAGTACCTATATGCTACTTCATCGTGAACTTGAGCAATTGTTATGGCAGCCTATATATACTCCGGCGACGCGTTTACACGGGAGAAGCCTTTGCGATGATGTCACTGTAGCACTGACTGCAGTTTAACGCCACACTATAGTCTGCTAAACAAAATGGCACCCAAGGAAGCGAACCCTCTCTCTCTCTCTTTTCTTTTCATTTTTCTTGGCGGTTCGAGTTGGGCGGCCTCCCGATTTCACCTCAAACCTTCTAGCTTATTGGTTCAGCCGAGCAAGAAAATGCGCGATACATGACTATTCTGATAAAACTGAGTAACCAAGAGTTGAAAATAGTTTTGCGGAAACTGCAGCTTCAGCCATGCGTGCTAAGCATCTCCGTTGATAACTTGACATTCGAATTCAAATATCGTTAGCATAAATTTACGATGAGTGACGTTATATAGACCTAAGCCAAATGTTTTCGTCAGACCGCGTGATGCAAAAGGTCTTGATTGAATTTATCTGTTGCAAATGTCGCCAAATTAATGACGTCTTTTGGCTTGCGGAAGATTTTTCAGCCAGTTACAGTGCGTGGAAGCCGAAATACTATAATTTTTTTCTCATCTTCAGCACTTTTTAATTATTCATCAATGAAGAATACGTGAAGCGTAGTTCCGAGAATACTGCACACGAGACCCGGCCGAATTCGATCGAGCTTGCTTATTACGTGATTTTTTTTTTCAAGTATCCCGCACCCACGTGTTTATTGGTGATTAGTGTCACGTTGCAGTTTTGTCAACACCGTGACGCCTTATAATCATCAAAGTCATCGAAGTGCTAATTGCTGTTTTATATTAAGCTCACCATACATTCGCAGCCTATAGTTCTTTGCCCCTCTATAAGCTTAGGTCGCAGAGTCCCAGAACAATACTGCAACGAAACCTGAAAAAAAAAGAAAGAAGTTTATTATCGCCGCCATTTCAACTGTAGATGCGTACTATTTTGTCATGTTCGCACAAGCTGTCTTTCTTTTTCTTTCTTTATTTGTTAATTGAAATGCAGAGACTTTATCGAAACCAGAAAGATAGTTCATTTGCTTCTTTAATGAAGTGCAGTATGCGCAGTGCGCCGCATATAGCCATAAAAGGTTTTACTGAGCTATCACCATGTGTTAGCAATAATAACAGACAGACAGACAAAGAACTTTTATTCAGGTCCTGAGGAACTGTGTTCGGACGCCCCCTTTCAGGGGGAGTCGGTAGCAGTCGCGGGCCGCTCTCACGCAGGGACCGGAAACCGTGGCCCTCCGCCCTCTCGCAGGCCCTCTAGACAGCCGGAAGTTGAACCGAGACGCCACCGCTACATTTTGAAAGACACAAAAGAGAAAGTTGATTAGCACTTTCATCTTCACTGCTGTGACAGTTAGTGGCCCAACCATTTTTGTTATTTTACCTCAGTTTACGTGAGCCCGAACTGCTTTAAAAGCGTTAGAGTGCTTTTTAAAAGCAATAAGACTGATCGAAAAACTGTAGTGTGCGAACTGATGCGTCCATTTTGTTTTTTTCTGGGCAGTGTAGCCAACCGGACACTTAATCGGATTAACCTCTCTGCCTTTCACCCTTTTTTTTCTCTCTCTCTATTGATATTTTAAGGAAGCCTTCGGGATTCACTTCTGGTAAAGCCGCTTGGTTCCGGCTTGACTACCTTTATATAAGCCACATGCGCGTGGCTCGCCGTTGGTGTGCTATCAGTGCTTTGGTGTTTAACAGCCATAAACCTTGTACGGGAAAGCATACAACCAAAATACAATAAATAAAATAAATATGTTGTTGACTAATACACACTGGTGCTCCCAGGCAGATGCAGCTATAGCTTATGGCAATGCAAGTAACCATGTGCTGAAATTATTCTAGAAGCTCTTTGTCTCAAAAACTTGCGTGGGATGCTAAGCAGAGCGACATACACGACCTATCAACAGTGACAACCGGATTAGCCGCTACGAGATGACAACAACCACGTATGGCGCGTCAGTCGTGGGGATGAAATGACAGAGTCGGCGTTTGGTTGCCTAGGAGAGTGCTCGGCATTCTTTATTCCAAGTCGACAGAATTGTTCGATATAAAAGAACCGCGCCTACCCATACGGAGCTCGTTAGTTCCACCTTTAAGCTGTTTCGAAAGCAGGTGTGGCAAGAAAAAAAAAAGAAAGAAAGATTGCATGGCCGCAGCAATAAACGACGCTAGAAAATTAGGCAAGCTTACGTTCGTGCGGCCCGTCTTCATTAGAGGAACCGCGGCCCAGCGACGCGAAAGGAACCTGGCGGCCTCCGGTACGCCCGACTGCAGGCCAGTTTGTCCCGCTTCTCTAAATACTCAACCCGTGCACGAAACCGACAATCATTTCTTTTCCTTCCTCACTGCGCTTCGCGGTCCCCTGCCGCATAGCGGACGCCTACCTGCGCTGTCGCCATCAACGTGCCTTTTCTTTTGTTCGTTTGTCGGGGCGCTGACGGAGCGATGAGGCGGGCAGAGGAACAGGAAGGCTGGAGGAAAGAGGGGGGGGGGGGGGGCAAAGTTTTCGTGTCACCGGGTCTCTAGGGTTCTTGCGCGAACGTCTCGTCTCCGCTCGGAATAGACGAGCCTCTTCCACACACACACACAACACACACACACACCTTGCTTTCCTCCTCACCTAACGCACGAAGAGGGTCCCACTGGAGCTGAAGCACCGTTGGCTGTCTTCTCAGTCGCTCACACGACTTCTCGGAAAGCCAAAGGGAGTTTCTGTTGCGTGTGTGGGGAGTGAACGCGCGTCCCTGCTGAGTTCGGCTTCCGAGTCGCAAGTTGCGCGGTCCTCGAAGTGGCGCTCGAAGTGGCGTACGTCTCTCACCAAAGGCCAGCGCATATACAGTTCACCGTGTGTGTGAGTGGCTCGCTGGTGCCACTGACCCTCCGTCACCCCGGGTCGTCGCATGGAGTTTTGAATTACGGGACCCGCACTCCGAAAACATGGCACGGCCACGGTAAGACTACATAGTCATTCCTTTCGCCCCTGATGTTTTCGCTTTTGATGATGAGCCTGCGCGCCCGAAACGATGGCCTGTCACAAACTGGACAAGACCCATAGTTCAGAGTAAACATGGACCCCGATCACATCGAGAAAGAAACATTACAAATTTTGAAACGTGTTTTATGTTTCACGCTCGCATTTTCAGTGGTGGGACATTTAGTTTTCACCTTTGACTATATAGTACATCCCGACCAGGTGAGCTCTCGTGAAACACTCGACGCAGATAATTGTAACGTCAGGCAGCAACTCACGGTTCGATTCCCTAATCGTTTTAGCGGGAGTCACTACACTGTTGAAATTGGCTTAGCGGACCAGAGGCTCAGGCTCGGAGCAATATCCACGAGGACGTGCAATTACCAGCTTGAAAGTACAGTGAAACGTTTCGGCAAGCACTGAGTCTAAGCGTCACTGTTGTGTTGTTCGCGGTCTATAGTTTGATACTTTCATCACCGCCTATTCGAAACCATCCGCCGCAACAATAGCATAGGGGAGTGCACCTTTCTTTTGCCAGAACCACGATGTTACTGTATAATAATAATGGCATCCGTCCCTTGTTTTAATTCGTGACTCGTACGACGGTGAACTTCGTGTGACAAGATATCGTCCTGTACTGTACCCATATATGTGCGCGCATGTTTAGCATTGCATTTGAGGCATGTATTTTTATTTTGTTTTACTTTATCTTCTTTAACACCGACTAGTGATGTAGCGAAAAAAAAAAGAAATAGTCAATAAGAAAGAAACGCTCTTTCAACTTGGCTCTTAAGGAGAGGGCACGATTGCTTAGTAGTCGCCTTTGAGGAAGATTTACTGTCACTTATTTCTCTGGAAAACTGCTTCGTTACTTCTAAAATAGTGTACCTGGAAGAAGCGTATACATACCTTTATTTTGTTCCATTTTACTTTGAATTTACTTCCGTATTCACGCTTGCCTTGTCGGCGACGATTGAAATGGGAACGAGAAAATCAAATTCAGTAAAAGAAGTAATTGGAAGGATTCCGCGTGAGATATTCGACATATTAGGGAGCCTTAATATAATTTTAGGTCCACCGTTCACCGTAAGGGAAGATGGATATTAAATTAATTTACAAAGTTCTTTCGGCTTTCTTTTTTCTAGTTTATTTTTTTTTCTTTTGGTGTTCGAATTATTCTGTTCGGATTTGATGAGTCCGCCGGAGGACACATACACCGCAAAAGCTCCATCCACGCGAAACATTGGCACAAACTTCGCGTTTTTTTTTTAATTTTTTTTTATTCCGGCGTTCTGCAGTGGAGGGTATTTTTAGGAACCTCAATAATACCGAAGCTACACCTGCCATAGTTTGTCACGCGTCTAATCGCGTTCTCATTTCTTACATGGTGCCATTGTTTCTGCACTCGTAGACAGGAAGATGGCTATAGTATAAAAAAAAGAGATCGCTCAACAGGTAACGCACAAGCCAACGCGGTATTGTTCTTACGAAGGTTATTACGAAGGTATTGTGCAGATCATCACCATAACATATAAGCCTCAAACGTGACCGCGCCAGCTCTTTCGTGTGACTGTTGAGCAGCTCTAGTCGGCTTATGGCGGTCGCACGTCTTTTGAGCGGACGATGGTTAATGAACCGTAGTCAATGGCTGGCGTTTGCGGCGCCGCCTTCCGGAATGGAGCATTCTTTTTTTTTTTTTTTTTTACCGTGATAACGGCTCGTCAAGCCAACTCGGAACGCTATATCTGGAGCAACGCCTGTCGGAAAGCTGCAATAACGGAAACGCTATTCTACGGGTTAATCGCGGCGCAACAACGTTCTCATTCGCTATACCGAGAGTTCACCGTACGCCGTGCCGAAGAGCGCGTGATTGATCGGCGTCTGCAGGTGGTTATCCCGCGCTGACGTTAACGACGATTTCACAGCCGCTAATATCAAACACTTTCACGTGAGAACCAGCGCCGAGAGCGACTCCTAACGACCGGCTGCAGGTTACATTAATGGACGCGCGAACGTGTTTTCTGTATACTTAACTTTTCTTGCGTGTTCTAGATGCTTCATGAGGTGGCCTGGATACGCTTAAAAAATAAGGCAGAAATAAAAAGTAATTAAACAAATCGTGGTTCAGTTCTTCCGGCTCTTATCGTCGCTCCGAGTGCAAGTAAAACACTAAATGTCGGAGAAAGTTCTGGTAAATTGTTCTAATTAAAATAAGGAGAGGGAGGGGGGAACGTTACGATGCAAGAACTAAACGGGAAAATCGTCAATCTAGGAAATTTTGTACGTAAGTTCGGTTGCCAAAACGAGCCATTGTTTCACACTTACGCCGAACTTTCTTCCGTGGGATAACGAAAGAACGAAGTAGTTGGGAACAGTTCCGGGCGACATTCGCCATAAAATATCGTAATGAAAAGGTCACCAAGCAAGAGCGCTCAATTGCACCCTCTCCTCTCCCCTTTCCTTTTTTTTTCTTTTTGTTTGAGAAGACAGTGTGTGCAGCTGAGATGTGCTAGCCCTTGCGGGCGCTAATCCGGCAATTGTATAGCTTAGACCTAACTTAATCCCACAAGCTGCGCAATGATAGTCTAGTAGCCTTTCTTGTAAAAGGCGGATATATGATCGTTAACGTGTCTTGCGTGTGATGTACCAGAGGACATAGTGCACCTAATCTGCAACCTTTTCACCCTTCGAAGGAACGTCGTAATGTCCGCACCGAATTTACCATCAGCATAAGTTGAAACACGAACGGCAAATAAGTGATCAGGACTCCTGTTCCGAGTGATTACATGGAAGGTCCACGTGTACAAACGCAATGTAGCCGGTACCTAAGCAAAGAGTAGCAAGTGTACGTTTTGGAGTCCGAATCAGGCATACTCTTGCAAATGCATGCAAGCGAACCTGTGGCGGTATTCTGTAAATATCCACGTAGTGGGCATGTCCATTTCGGCTGCTGCTGAAGTTCTGATTGGCTGGGCTGGAGTACCAGCGAGGAGGAAACAGGCGCCCTCAGCCAGTTTCCTTCTCGCTGGTTCAGCTCCAGCCAATTACCGGCGACCGAAAGGGTCAGTCCACTAGGTGGACACTTACGGCATACCTCCCCTGGAAAAGCGACGACGCATTGTAGTCGTTTTCGTCTTGTTCACGTTTTAAGTTAAACTGATACTATACCTCAGGAATCGCACCTTATGCTACTACGTGTATGCTTGGATCATGGACATATATAGTGCCGGCTAAGCATCCCTCGCTACGCAGGCACTTTTGCCGTATATTTCTCCGCTTTACGGAACTTCGTAAAAATATTCATGGCCCACATACAAAATCGTTTCGTATCGTATCGTTTCATTTATCACCGCATTCACCTTGAGCGGCATGCTATGCGTGCCGCCAGGCAAACTCCAATAACATTAAATAAAAAACATCCCTCTTTATGGGCTGATACTGTCAAGAAACTAATATTAAAGGACATTTAAAAGACACGTGTTTATTACCTGCGCTATAGTTGGTGCCCCCATTACCATTCAGCGCAAATATACAAATGCATTCTGCAATATTCTTTGTGGTTAAATTCATTTCGTTTCGGGATCCTGTCGGGTGCGCCAAAATGTAGAAGTCCACAAAAGCTTGGAGCCTTCGAACGTTTATTATAATCGCTTAGTCGCCATATTCGATTTCTGACCTCTGTCTTCTTCATTGTGCCCTGCTTGGCATCATTTGTATCCGGCTTTATCTTCATCTACTATCTTCTTCTGCTATATGCTTCGTCTGCTATATATATACATGGAACAGAATCATAATAAAGTCACTGGAGGCAGCTCTTTGGGCCGCTCCTCCTCAACCGTTGTCGAAGGAGTCTGTTTGTGTTTATTCTAGATCCGATTTCAGGTCACAACCTTTCAGTTCGTGTATGTGTTCTATCTATAACCCATTGTTTAGCGATAGTTTAGGCTAGACTCAGCAGCGCTCTCGCGATTTCCGGAACGCTTCCTCGGATTGCGATAACCGGAGCAACGATTATGAAAGAGAATATCGAATTCTGGATTCATGTTATCGTAGCTCAAAATTAAACGGCGCACAAAGGTCACACGCGGACACCGTAAGCCCAACGTCGGTATTCGTAATAGTTCCTTAATGTACGTAAGTGCTTACTGGGATTGGCCATCGTGCGTGACAATATTCTAGTTATCACGGCTCTTATGAGTGGCGAGTGCCAGCCAAGGAGGAACCTAACTTCAGGAGCACCCGTCTAAACAGATGGGAAATGGATAAATGGTTTTTCCCGTTAACCGTAGCTGTGTTTTTTTTTTCCAAAGCACCGATATTGGTAAGATTTGTTGAATTGAAAAGTTAGAATCTCTGGACGTGCAGAGTAGATTTTGTATGTGGGCCATGAATATTTTTACGAGAAAACGAAAAAATATGTATATGTAAAAGAAGAACAATCTAGACTCAGCAGTAAACAAACGATGTCACAATTCCGTGAACTGCACAACTGAAACATATTAAGTGGGCAAACGTTATGTATTATACACCACTCTGAAATCTGCCACTAATTAGTGAGTTTCGCAAAATGCTCGTAAGCATCGGGCCAATCTTACGTAAACTTATAAACGCGTATATCATTTTTGTTTTCTTCAGATGGCCCTAAGAGGTACAGTTTAACAGAGCTACAACTTTTCTTGGTGTAGAGTTCAGACTTGTAATCATTGGGCTTCAATATATATATTTTTTAAAACATCTCCATATTCGGCAAATTGTTTAAAACACCTTAGGCACTAAATCCACAATTGGCTTCCTAAGTTTGGTATAATTCAACTTACTCTTTAAAACTAAAGCACATTTCATTCAAATTGGGTGAGCGCTTGTTTCATTAGAGCATTTATATGTTTCACATGTATTGAATAGGGAAATATGCCCTGGACTGTAGAGTTTTGAGATGCTACAAAACAAGCGCACGAGAAATATAGAGCGCTGCGCATTAAGGAATTAAGTGTCGATTGTGCGTTTCATCGGCATCGATGTGAAGCCAATTGGCTTGTGCCAATACATGTTTGAATCATCGTAGCTGAAACTATAGCAAATATAGGGCCGTATTCTGAAAAATAAAAGCATTCGTACGCGAGAACCACTCTCAACTGCAGTTACAAACCAACCATGATGCCTTACATAAACGAAAGCGGTCGGCCACTAGCTAATTACAGACCACCCACGAATGAAAAGCTGATAATTTGGAAAGTCGCGTAAGGTCCACTTTAATGTGGCCAGCGTACAGTTGAAACTTGACGAGACCGAGCTCTGCTTCTGGTAGCCCTAACTCATTTGCTAGCGCACAGCGCTCGTAGACTGTTTCATGTTTTTCGTTGTCTGGCTCGGCGTAGAAATGTGATCTCAACCTAATTTCAGTGATATATACGAAGCAGACGACAACGTAGTACGTGTTTCTTTATTCGTGAGCTATACCTATTATGTTCGTGCACTGTCATTCCCGCCAACGTTCAGGCGAAGCAACGCACCCTTGTACAATTAATTATTATGCATGCACGCGTTCGCTCGCACACACTCATACGGGAAAGCGCATCCACTCGCGTTGTTCACACGTGGCTGCACACGACGAACAGCCCTACATGCCAGAAAAAAAAGAAAAAAAATCCTGCAGCTTGCAATGTCTCGGCGCATCGCCCTGATACGTTCTTCATTAGTGCCCTACTCGTCTCCTCTTTCATTTAAGCCTATATTGCGTATAGGCGGCTCGGCGCTAGCTCGGAGTGGGACAAGTCTGGCAACGTTGCGAAACGCTTCCTGCGTGTCCCGGAGGCCAAATTTAGCTCATTTCCGTATAATGAGACGACACCGCAACGCGGTGTCAGGCGAAAACGAACAAAAAGTTAAGTCATTCGCCATGCTCGTGGCCAAAAGGTGGGGGGCAGTTCGGAAAAGTAAGGAAAACAGAAAGAACAGGGTAAACTTTGCCATCACGTGTTTAATTAGCGCGAAAGTTACGGCGAAGCAAACCGCTACGGTGCGAGCACATCGGTATATATTATACACGCTCGCTCTAGCTGGTCGTGTTGTCGCAGGCTTCCAGGAGAGCTAGCGTTATATATATATATATATATATATATATATATATATATATATATATATATATATATATATATATAGTATTTCTTTTATTCGGTTATGACTGGCAAGAACGCTAGCGCGACACGGTAGAAGCTCTCGGCCCGGGACAAGTGGTTTGTTTCTATATTCAGACCGAGCACCTCGCTTGTTGGTTCGTTTATTATTATTTTTTTTTTTTTTGCATCTCAAATCATCGAGCGCGTTTGCCGCTCTTTCCTTAATTCAGTGCAGCTTGAGTAGAAGCAGCTCCTCCTCCTCCTTCTACCCTTTGTCGTCTCTGCAGTTAGCGCGCTTAGCAACCTCTGTAGAAGACGGAAGCGCCCGGTGATTGGCCTTATGAAACGATTACCGTAATTAGGGTTACGCTTGCCGTCGTCGTCCACCCTCCCGTCGCAAGCAAGCGCGCGTTCTCCCCAGTCTCGTTGATTAGGCTTAGTAGCTTCGGTGCTGCGCGCACAATGGAACGTAGTGGGAGGTGCCACGCGTAGGCATTTTGCAGCGCCAGCGAAAAGAAACATACAGGGAGAGAGAGATATACGTGCGGTTAGGACTTCGCGAAACAAAAGGTGCTCGGCGGCCCGCACATAGAGCGCGAGTATAATACACGGGCGATGGCAGCGGGCGGACTCATCCGAAAGATAAACACGGCGGCCCGCCAAAGAAAACGATGGAACTCTCGCTCCCTTTGTGCCTTTGCATTCGTGTCGCGTGCGCCGCTTCGTTTGTACGGTGTCAGCGTGCGCGCCTCTGTGGAGGGCACGGCGTAATGGCGGTTGCGCCTCTTTCTCCGCGTACTACCCTGCCAGAATCGACTGGGTCACGGGCAAAAAAAAAAAAAAAAAAACGCGCCCGCCGCTCCTGCCGTTGCAATGGAAACCACTGGGCGGCGGCACTGTCTCTCACTCGGGTCCATCTCCATAGAATGGGAGTGAGGGACGTAACACTGGGGAGAGGCGGCGGCAGCAGCGCCAGCAGCGGCGATGTGATTAGGGAGACGCCGCATGGGTCTGGCTCTCTCCGCTGTGTGTGTATAATTTAATGATGCATCTTTTGTGAAGCATTTGGCTCGCGCATGTGGCGTCCGGACGCCCGTAGTGAGAGGTGTAGCAGCAGGGAACGGCTGCAATTCTTTTCAGTTCTGAATGTTGAGTCACCGAAGCGCATGCGCGCCGTTCATCTCGACTTCGTTCCGATTTCTTTCAACGCCTTTGTTGCATAGTTCCGTTTGTTTTATTAGGGTAATTTGCAACCGCTCCTTCTGTTCGCGGTGTGCATTAGGCATGCAGACATATTCAGTCTACCCTATAGCGAAAGTTCATGCGCATTTCTTTGGAACAGCCTTTCATTCAAAGAGTGCAACCAAGTTTTGCAAACATTCACAGTGCAACTATATAGTTATCGTTGATGCAATGTGGTAGTGCGGTTGATGAGCGAGCGAGTGAGTGCTGTAGAGGAACGGTAGGAGGACGGAGTGCAAGCCATACAGTGTCTACCATGCGTATTGTAGTGCGTAGATATAGTGAAAGAGGCTTGAACATAAGACCGGGACATTGTATGAAAGAAAATTAGAAGCTTTAATGGCAGCTGTGGATCACTGCTGCAAATGGGAATGGTGCGCACGACCCAGTCGTATCCAGTTTCGCGCGAGCTGTTTAAAGAATGCCCGTAAAGATAAACTGGAAAAGCAAGAATAAGCACCGTAGCCGACAGACGCGGGCGTCAATTGTTTGCAAGAAAAGCTGCTACGCTCGCTTTGACGTTCCACTACATGCAGCACAGTGAAATGCATGCGCGTGTTTTAAAGACGATAGTCTTTCTTGGGGAACTTAAACGCTGAAAATTTGGTCTGTCTGTCTGTCTGTCTGTTTGTCTGTCTGTCTGTCACCCGATTCAGCCACCCGGCCAAAGTTGGGCCACTTGCTTACCGCCCACACTACTTAAACTGGTACGGCTGTTCATACTTGTGAACGTTATCGATCACAAAGTAAATATTACGCATATCTGAGGCACAACATCACTAGGTAAGTATTAGGAGGTGTGTTCCTTTAATAGAAAATACATAGATACGTAACTCTAAAGACCCTAGTTTCTTAAGCTGCGCTGAAAATGCCATGCTATGCGCGCCGACGAACGACGTTCCCCGACTGCGCGCCGACGAGCGCCCTCTGCCATGGAGGAAGGAAACCCTCTGCACAAGCTCATGTTTCCCGATGTATTGCCAGATGGCGTCCATGTCTCACGCAGCGCCTCCTCAATTTTATCAATGCCAGCCAGATGCGGCCGATTCAGCATAAAGGAAGCGCTGTCTGAGGCAGGGCAAAACATAAATGGCCGCTTGATGAAATAATGCGGTAAAATGAAATCTGTTCAAACAAACCTCCATTGCATTTATCATGCCAGGACGGAAATGGTACGAGAACAGCATCACGGGTGGCCGCGGATCAGACCAGCACTCATGTAGTACGGCCGGCAGAATACTATCGTCTTTCGACGACATTTGCAGCGAAGCACGCAGATACGCGGCAATTTTGTAATTAGCTATCTTATGGCGGGCATATAAATTCTCCAAGCAGCCGCCAAGCCCATAAATACGGAACAACAAATACTATCTTTTTTCAGATTTCTTTTTAGTTTAGCGATGTACGAATCATGCGCTCACACCAGTAGCACTTCTCTCATTTTCGTGAAACTGTGTCCGTTCTATCTAGAGCCTTAAAACCTCCTGCGATAACGTTATGCACTAACCACGCCTTATAGCAGCGTTTCCTTTGTTACGCACTTCTGTTTTTACGTTGAGGATTCGCTGTCGACAAATACGTTCGAAGGCGGTGACATCTAGAAATTCCATTCATCCTTAATAAATACTCGTTAGGTATGTTTTAACTCGATATGAAAGACGAAAGGTTTTCAATAAACCGCTTACGTCAGCGCCCGGAGTGACTATACCCCTGCGTCGATGCATACAGGAAGCCGGATGAGGAAATAGCGTAAATCAGTCCCAACCCGCTAGGAAGTCAAGTACACCGAACGTAGTCGGCGACACCGCGCAATTCATGGCGCCACATGCAACGCACACCGCGTAGCCCGATCACAATAGCGCAATCAGCCGTGACGGCGATCTCCACCGTGTTCACGGATCAGAGACCGTGAATTAGGTAAACATAGCGCGCGCAAGGTTGCTCACGTGCCGCTGTCGGCGTTACGTATCCCGCAGTTATGTCAGGACATTGCTCGGGCAGGAAGCTGTAAAAGGTGGCGCAAGGCGACGACACCTGACTCATGGGGCGTCTCCCTGCGTCTGAAGTGCGCTGGCTATCGCAGGGAAGAGCAAGCCCGAACGGGATGTACCCCACGGCAAATCGCCGCATGGAAAGAAATTGAGCTATAGAAACAACAGACGTTTAAGAGCGCGGTTTGATCAAATCATTGCACACACCATTAATTTATTGTATTTGGAAATTTGATGACGGCTTTATTATTATTATTATTATTATTATTATTATTATTATTATTATTATTATTATTATTATTATTATTATTATTATTATTATTATTATTAGCTCTGTTTAACGAGCTGTTGGTGGCTATAAGTGGGGGCCCGGCAGCTACTAGCTCTTCTCTCGCGATGATAAACGTGCAGAAAATGCTGCAAGTTGTCATTACCAAGGAGGAGGAAGAGGAAAGAGAAAAGCAGAAGGCAGGGAGGTTAACCGGAAAGAATAGAAACGAATAACCGGGGAGTCAATGCTGAAGCTCACGAAGCACTAAGATTCCTGGGCAAAGGCAAATGAGACCATTCATGGCTGCCACGTTTCAAACACGACTCTCGCAGACACGTAAACATGGATCTTTGGTTTGTGCTACATATCTATGATTCTAGAGGGAAAGAAGCAGGTACAGTCGCGAGCAAAAGTTTGGAGACCATGGCATCAGCAAAAAATTAAAATATATTCAAGCGAAGCTACGCGGTCTGGAATTGGTTTAATACATTGTATTGGTCAAACACAGGGAGAGGCCTTCGTCCTGCAGTGGACATAAATATAGGCTGATGATGATGATTATGATGATGATGATGATGATGATGATGATGATGATGATGATGATGATGATGATGATGATGATGATGATTGGTCAAACACGCGCACGTGGTCGTGCGCTCTTGATTTCAGCCGGTATGCCTAGACTGCGAAGAAAAAAAATAAAATCGTGGCACATTTGTTCCCCAAACTTTTGCTCGCGACTGTACATGCGGCAATACAACTTTTTACAAATTTTTCCAGCAAATAACTAAATATTCTCTTCTAGACGTCACTATGTGATCACGTGCAACACTGCTCCTCTGTTCTTAACACGTGCAGCGAGTGAGAAAGAAAAACGAAAGGAAAAGAAAAAAGAAAATGAGAGGGAAAATGCTCTGGGAGTGTAGAAACGCTCATCCCGACTCCACCTCGGACAAGTGCGAGAAGTCCCTCAGAAGCTCGCTTCTCGCCGACCAGCAGGCCCACGAATCGGCCGCCAGGTATTCCCTGTCGGTCCCTACGTGGGAGACGCCCGCTACGCCCTAAGCGCGTCCTGCAGGACCCCAATAAAGTTTGTCCAGACCAGTCCAGGGAAAATGAAAGAACACATAAGAAGACCAGAACTACATGACTGCGACAAGAGCATTCGTGCGGCCGCCCAGGATCGTGATAGCTCGTATAGCTTGCGCCACTAAGAAGGATACTGCTCTTTATACACAGTCGCGCTGTGGCTACTGGCCGGCACGAAGGCGTCAAGTACGCGCCATATTGCGATAGTGCAGGAAGCTACCGAAGCGCACCCGTAGTATACTGCTGGGAGTTCTGATTTTTTATGTGTAAAGCATAATGAGCACAGCTAAAGCCTCTCCACAGTACTACCACCGTCATGAGCTAATGGAGGGGCTTTAAGCACAGCTTCAGATTCTCGGATGACCATCACTATAGACATATCGATAGACACATGACGTGAACATAAATACTTTGTACAGTGTGCAGTGTATAGAACATAAGCTTTGGAGTTCGTGACGGCATTTACTTATTCTGCTGTCTTATGATGTCTGAGATCAAGCTTTATATTTCTTTTTTTTTTCGGTAAGTGAAGTGGTATAGCCCGAAAGTGCATTGCCGTAGGTCATCTTTGGTGTTGCAAACAACACGATTCTGCGACGTAGCGCTACCTAACTTCAGCTAGAAGCCGCTCCTTCAGTCGAACTTCTTTCATCTTGTTCTCGTAAATTAAACAGCGAAGACACAGTTAACAAGGAACCTGCAGTATAGACGGGTTTCAAAGGGTCAAATTAGAGTGTGACTTATCCACCAACAGCAGCTTTTGTCTAACCTAACCTAACCTCACCTTGTCGGTAAACTTCTTTCATGTGAGGCTCAAATGGAAAGCTCCCGCGTCTCAAAGCACGCATCACTGGGGGCTCTGGCTAACCTGCTTGTCTTTCCTTTCCGTTTCCGCCTTCTTCCGATGCGCGAGAGGCCGTGGGGGAGGGGGGGAAGGGGGAGGGAAGGGAGGCGACGTTTAGCTGCGGCACCGAGTGCCTATTTATATCAGAGGCTCCGGCAACAGTCACCAACGCCGCACGCATTTTGAGCGAACGCGGGCAAAATGCCGACGGCGTCGACAACAGTTCGGCGCGTTGCCGGTGCTGCTGCATGTCCAAGTTTATACAGCTGATAAAGCTAATATCATTACTCCGTATATCTCTCTACAAATTTGCTATCGCAATTGATGCTTCACCTTTCAGGTGAAACTGCGACAACTTTTCCTCCTTTACAATCACCATATATGTAGAGCAAACGCGCCTTCTTCTGACGCACGAAAGGCCGTGGGGGGGGGGGGGGGGGGGGAGGGAAGGGAGGCGACGTTTAGCTGCGGCACCAATTGCCTATTTATATCAGAGGCTCCGGCAATAGTCACCAACGCCGCACGCATTTTGTGCGAACGCGGGCAAAACGCCGACGGCGTCGACAACAGTTCTGCGTGTTGCCGGTGCTGCTGCATGTCCAAGTTTATACAGCTGATAAAGCTACTATCATTACTCCATTTAGAGCCGCTATTCTGGACATTCCGCCATTTTCTTCGAGGCGTGACGTAGGCACGACGCTTACAAAATGGCGCTCATGGCCCCGTTTTGCTTTCGTAACGTGACGCAAATTTGACGTTTCGCCTAAGAAACTGTAATAAAGGCATTTAAACTAGCGTGGTTGATAAAGCAAAACAGTCTTCCTCCCCAGTAAAAATAAAGCAGCTAGCTCAAAGTGTACGATTATTCCATCAAAATTGTTTCTCGCTTTCGTCGTCTGCATGCGCACAGGCTGTCGTCGGCTTCATTAGCTATGATGCGTGTCCTCGGGAAACTGTTCTCGTAAATTGAGAAACATACGCGACCTGCCAGTGATGATCAGCGCACGCCCTAGGCCGCGATCGCTAGACACAGAAGCGGCCGAATATCATTAACAAGGCAAGCGCCGGCAATTCAGTATAGACGGTCATAGTTTCAAAGGCAGTCAAAGTTAGAGTGATGACTGCCAACACCACCCGAGAGCGATATGCTATGAACACGCGTTGTGATTTTCATTGACAGGGAAAATGCGGCGATACGGATGTGTCTGCATATGGCCGCTCATTACCATAATTCGCGTGGCTCTATTATGGCGAAAAATCTCTGCAATGGCGGCCGAGCGCAACGTAACGTCCGTTTACGAAAAGCCCTTCCTGTGACGCTCTTCACAGGATATTCCTTCAGCCAATCAGCAAGCTGACATCGGTATCTTGGGACGGGCTTGCATTGCACGAGCTTCTCAAATGCTCGACACAGTCTGCGTTTGTTCTACCAAAGCGCTCACTACTTCGTGAGCTTGGCTATCGCATTCATTGCTTCGCCCTAGGCGAAACTGTGCTTTTTTCTCTCTCTTTCTCCTAGCGTCTGCACCCTGACACTGCACCTTTTCAACGCTATATATTCGATGCTTCGCCACAGTCAAAACTTGCCGAATCGTGTTCGCTCGAAGCATAGAGTCCCTGCATGTTCTCCCCCCTATTGTGCTCGCCTTTAACTAGGTTTGACTGAGAGCTACATCTTTCGGTGCACTCAGCAAAACGTTAAACGGGGACCCTCCCATCTATACACGCAAAAACGCGTCGCGCAAGAAAAGTTCTGTGTCCGTGCACAGTCAGGCCGAAGATTAATTGGCGCGTTTGTATATACGGACGCGCTTCGCAGCCGCAGTGCGGAAACTTAATGAGCCATCGCCTTGCTCTGCCGTGTCGCTTTCTCTCACGTGAGGACAAGCCCGCAAGGCCAGGAAGAAGCAAATGGTCATAACGGAAGAAGAAGAAGAAGTACAAGAAAAGAAAGAGCCAAGCCAACGAGCAGGCCAACATCAAAAGCGCCCGCTTTTCTTCCCCTCCCGGCCTGCCGCCATCACGCTCCGCGCTTCTATAAATGTAGTTCAAGGACGCGGGCGCGGCGCGCGTTCCGCTAGCAGCGACGCTGCTAAGCTGCTCTTCCATTGAATTAGAGTCTGGGGCCCCAACCGTAACACGCATGCGCTCCGGTGCGTCTTCCTCGTCGTCGTGTGTGTGTCGCGTATACGCCGCACGCGCCAGCTCCCTGTAGCAGGCACGTCGCACGCTTCTGGCTAAACTGCTCGGAACGGTCCGGCGCTATCGTTTGGCTGAACGCTCTGGCGAGTCCTTTCTCGTTCTCACTCCCTTCCCTTTTTCTGTGTTTTGTACTCTACTACGTCTCGCGAAAAAAGTGTGCAGCTTCGTGGAAGTTGAAGCCAGCGTAGGGAAAAAGACAAAAAGCTGCTGTTGGTGGATAAGTCACACTCTAATTGACCATTTGCAACCCGTCTATACTGCAGGTGCCTTGTTAACTGTATAACTATGTAGCGTTAGAAACTGTGAACGCCCGAGATCTTGCTCAGTCATCGACGTAGTGGGCCTGAAGCAGCCAATCGGCAGAATTTTCTCTGCTTTCGCAATATACGCAAGCACGTGCTGTATCGCACGCAGAACTTTCGTGTACGCTTTATGCTAAAGCTCACTAATGAGGCCGACGCATGGCTCTGGTGGAGAAGGGCGACGCGTGTTCGCACGTAGCCCGTTGACATTAGGATTTGCTTGATGAGAACATGCCTAGTGCGCGCCGTCCCACCTTTCATGTCTTGCACAATTCAGTTGAGGTGAAAGCCACGCGTTCATTCGCTTCATTGCGACGCAATAAAGAGACATCCGAATCAGGAAGCCTTTTCGTTCTATTATCAGTGGCCGGTCACCTTCGATAAATAAATCTCCGTTATTTTGAGCGACGGGCGCGTGCTCTTAAGAACTGCTCTTATAGCCTGCGAACTGCTTTGTTTAATTCGAGCCCAGGTGTCTGAGCGCAAGAGACCTTTTGGTATGGTTAGTTATTGCAAACTCTTGTTTTAGAAAGGCGCTACCAGACCAGGCGAACGACTTCTTGTCCAACTGTTTTATACGTGAAAGGCACAGATGTGGACCGTCAGGTATAGCTATGATGATCGAGCCTGCCTAGTTTCTCGCGCACAAGACTGCCTCGTGAATCGTTGGAGCATTTGCTATCCTGACTGGACGCACATAATGGCGTCAAGCCGGCACCTACATAATGGGAACTCGCATCCACAAAACTTCCTCGTTTTATATATAACAGGATTTCCTCACTAATCGGCATCGGGGCGCTGTTAGCTGATGATCGTGATTGGGCAATTGACGTGACTACCGAGTGGATGCATTTACAAAGCTTCTTGCTAGAAAGGCTCGCAGGAACTGTGAATGCCGTCAAATATCTGTATACGACAGCTGATAGATCCGGTACTAGACTTTGGCTATGCATCCTGTAAACTATAAATACCTATATGCACTGTGGCTTAAAATACGAATACTTGCATTAGAATGTAAAAAAAAAGAAAAAAATGAATAACTGCTTGTCACTGGCCTGCCGGCTTGGCTAATAACATCATCATCATTATCAGCCCATATTTATGTCCACTGCAGGCCGGATGCCTCTCCCTGCGATCTCCAATTACCCCTGTCGTGCGCTAGCTGATTCCAATTTCCAGCCGCAAATTTCTGATTTCATCACCCCAGCTAGTTCTCTGCCGTCCTCGACTGCGCTTTCCATCTCTTGGCACCCAATCTGTGACTCTAACGGTCCACCGGTTATGTACCCTACGCATTACATGGCCTGCCCAGCTACATTTCTTTCTCTTAATGTCAGCTAGAATATCTGGTATTACCGTTTGCTCTCTGATCCACACCGCTCTATTCCTGTCTCTTGAAGTTACGCCTAACATTTTTCGTTCTATCGCTCTTTGTGCGGTCCTTAACTTGTTCTCTAATCGGCTAGTAACATATCCAGCCGTAATGATGATTGCCAGTGGCTTTTCTTACAAATCTCTCTTACATACGCACTGTTTTCAGAACTCGGGTCCGGCAGCTGTTCTCCCAGAGCGATTCCTAAGGTGCGTAAAGGCTTGCGAGTATACGCATACGGCCCCTGTACAGCTGCCGCTGTATAGCTCCAACGACACAGCGCCCTTCTGTTGATGCCGAGTCTGCAGTGCGAGTGCCCGTGTTTGCGTTTATAAATGGAACAACGGATCGGGCGGCCTACGATTAATGGACGGGACGACTCGGTGAAGGAAAGCTAGACGGTGAAGGATGGGGGAGAGGGGGTGGCTGCTGTCTTCGAAGAATCCCTCATGAAGAAAGAGGGGCGCTAGAGGCGGGGTGTGGATCCGCCGACTCGGGACGGGGCGCAAGTCGCAGTCACTCGCCTTAATCGCTGTCGCTGTGCCAGCTGCCATTTGCAAGGAGCGCTTTGCCAGGAGGTTACGGGACGTGCTGCTTCGCTTTCTTGGCTCCACTAACACTGCAGTGACGCACATATATAAGTATTTTATTGTGTATCCTGTTTTCGATGACGTCGTGACTTATTTCTATTCTTTGTTTTGCTTTATTCATCTTCTTTTTTTTTTTTTTGTTCGTCCGTTCACTGTGCTAATATTACTCGCCGGCATCTAATCATCCCCTCCTCCTCCATTTTTTTTTTCATTTTCTTCTCTTTTCTCTTTTGTTTAATTTTGTCTGGAGCATGTCTGCTGTCTCCGGGTCGTCTGCTGGCCGGTCTAATTTTGCAACGCCCGCACTCAGGTGACGTCGCGCTCAACAATCCACGTGTCTCCGAGATTGTGTCGCATCACCTTCTCGGTAGAGTGTGACTCGGTCATGACTTTGTACTTCATATTCGTCCAAATTGCTCTCTAATGGATAGGCTATAGTTTCTGCGGTATCCACTGAACTTATAGGCAGGGAGACAAGTACGCTTATAGAGCGTAGCGCGACTATTCGCAGTTGTTAATCGCATCCCGTGTGTTTTCTCGTCTTTGTTCCGAAACAAGAAAAGATAATTCCGGCTTTTATGCTGGCAAAATGAAGCAGGTGAAAGGGAAATACAACAAAGCGATAACAGAAAAATGAAAAGAGCGTCATTCGATTTGTCTTGTATGTAAGCATTCTCGCTTACAAGTTAGAGAAAACACGCCCGAATACAAGCACTAAGGAGGTTTCCCTATAGTACTTCATTAAGTCAGTTGTATACTGCATGACCACTTTCAGGGACAATGATTCTTAGATCATAGCCTCGCGCGTAGCATGCCCGGAAAGCGGCGCAGACGTTGCTGCTATTTAGAAGATAACCGAGTGGCCCCGGCCATCATCTAGCATGATTTTCACCCTCGCTTGTGCGCTCAACCGGCGCACTATCCATCGCCCTCTTTTCCCTTCTTTTTTTCACGTCCCCTAATATCGCGTCCCCTTGTGTAGGGTCGTAAACCGGACAGGCGCGTCTGGTTTACCTGCCTGCCTCTATCTCTCTCTCGCCATGCAAACACGATATTGTCTGCAGTGTTTTAGGCATCTGGAAGTTCGTAAGCGTTTGTGAAAAGATTAATAGCGGAACGCAAATGTTGTAAAGCACATGGTTTCACCGTATATACCGGAAAGCTATAAACCAGCATTGCCAGCTTACCAGCATGAAGCACTAATTAAAGAGTGTATATATTATACCTCGGAAGGATATTGAGGACACATATACGCACAAAAACTTCTTACACGCTATGTGATTGTTTGTCAGATTGAATGTCAGCCAATCAAGATGGTAGACATACCATTAGCGAACGCGGCAGACCAATGCTGAAGAGAACTTACAATCGAAGACCCATGTTCTGTCGTGGCACTGCAAACGCGTGCAGTCTCGTCTACGTCACTGCAATCTCGTCTACGTCACTATCCCCCCTGAGGCAGGAAAGGTCAGGCTTCGCTTCCGGCGTTTCGTCAGTCGTTCTTCGCACCGACGTCTCTTGATTTCCTGGCCGCAGAATGACATTAAGATAATTGGGCGCCTTTATTGAAAAAAAAAGAGAAAAAAAACAGAATAAGCGAGATACACTTGCCCGTATTCGCCTTCTGCGACTTTCATGCATAGCAGTTCGGCGAACATTTGAAATGCCGCGTTCCACACAGAGGGCGCAGCGTTCGGCGACAGATCTCTGCAGCAACTGTAAACTCTCTATTATGCGCACCGCTATACCAGCGGTAGCTTCACGGCATCTCTGAGGCTTAGCTGTGTGAACGTAGTGAAATACACGACTGAAGTGTAACGCAGAATATTTTTTTTTTTTTGCGCTTTACGAGAAGCACCCGTTGCGAGACTGCACTGAATGAACGGCCTATTCGCGTCACTGGCTACAAAGTACTACTGCATATCAGGCCGTTTTCCTACTGCGTGGAGCGAAAATGCACTCTGCTCTGTCGAAGTGGAAGCAGGTGATCGAAGCAAAGGTTTGTCATCTCCTTATTCTGTTTTGCATCGATTCGTATAACTCGAGTGATAATGTATACGTGTCTGCCTGTTTGTAGCATACACGGAGACCGTAACTATTGAACATGCAGCGCGAAAGGTCTATACATAAAAAAAAATCTCGCAATGTATATCTCGCCTTTGTGCCTGGTACTGGATTCAATTTCCTTTCAACATCGACGGCAGATCTGTACGTCTACGGGGACTCCTTTTAGGCCATACGCCACATTTGCGGTATGCGGCGTTGGTTCGCCATTTTGTGTACGCAGAGCGCTGGCGGAAGAATTCCCCCGAAGCGCCACAGTTGTGGTGCGAAGAGAGACAACGGTGTTCCGACGTGACACTCACCACATCGCTGGCGCCTGTTCGGCCGATAAGGTCACACGAACGCCGCTGTCGTCGGGTTCTGACCCGAAATAAACGACTGCGATAGTGCCTGTTCGTTTCTCTCGGGAACGCGGCGTAAGGCAAGAAAAGAAAAAAAAAAGAAATATATCGAAAGAATTACTTTTGCGCCTCTCCCCTAAGCATTCGTCATGAGCGATACAGGGTTCGGCTCTCGGGCAGGGAAAAAAAACAAACAAAAAACTAAAAGAGTCTAAGCGTGCGCGCGTCGCCGCTGGTTTCATTAAATATGCACGAGCTGTTTGTACGCGTTCGTCGTGCCCATAGTGCAAATTTTACCGAGAGTATTCTGTCCGTGCTGGCACTGGTCTTCGTCGAATATCGGGGTCGGAGAGTCAGAATGAATATAATGTAGGGAAAGGAAATGCCACGATATTCGAAAATCGGAGGCGGAAGCAAAGAATAGACTAAAATATCGCGTAGAAAGCCAGCAACCAGCTTCAGTCTCCTTATTTGTTTATATCAGTACTCTAAAGGCCCGAAGGCTTTGCATAGATAAATGGTACTATCTCTCTCTCTCTTTCTATATATATATATTTTGCACACAGACAGCTTCAAACATGGCTTTCTTGAATTCGACAGCATCTGTAATTGCAGACACGGAAAGAGGGAGATGATTCCAGTCACTTGTCGCGCGCATGCTTTGAAGGAATGTGAAAAAAAAAAAAGAACAGAAAAAAAAAGGTTGGTGTACGGGCATGTGGGGAACTCCGAATTTCAATCCGTGGTCGCTGCGAGAAGAGGAGGCGTATATAGGTGTGGGAGGTACAATTAGCTGTTCTTTAAGCACCGGTTTACTAAAATAAATCTTATGGAACAAACACAAGGCGAGAGCACATACGGCGTGATTCGAGACTGTAGATAGACCAAGCGTTGACTTTATAGAACACACACTGATTTCACTTGAATAACTGGATACTACGAAACCGGGCGCCTGCGATACAGCGCCTGCGATAAATGCAGGCGCTGGTCGAATGTTTCTTTTCTCTCTCTCTCTCTCTCTCTCTCTCTCTCTCTTATTTTTCAGCCACACAAATAGGTTCTAGATTGTTTTTGTGTGTGTGTTTGTGTGTGTGTTTGTGTGTCTGTGTGTGTGACGGGACTGCTTTCATAAGCAGTATGAATTCATTATAACGCAGTTCGGGGCACCATGGTCTCTGTGACTCCGCATGGAAACGAATTATACGTGCGCAGATTGTCTTGCGCAGCGTTTTCCTTCAGCGAGCACTTCAGTATCGTGAACGGCAGCCTGATTTGGGAGGTTTGAAGCAGACGTAACGCGAATACATCCGCTTTCTATTTTCTTCTGCGCACTGGTCGACCTCTGTCTTTAATTTCCTTTCCTGCCTTTCTGCAAACAAAATCATTTCCATTTCTCTATCGCTTATAGAAGTTTTTGTTTAGAGGGAGGCTGCCATACGGCATAGTATAAAAACAAGAAACTTAAAAGAATATAAATATATATAAACGCGAATTCAGGCGGCCTGGATTGTGCAGGAATTCCAGTGAGCCGGTATGCTGAGAAATGGTGTGGGTTTTCCTCGCGCGCTGTATGAATAAGAATTGCAGTACTTAGGTAAATGTTTCGGCAGTCAGCGGGGAATTTTGATGTCCCGGTTTCTCTGTTGTTCTTACGACTTCTGCGAATTCCATTTCATCATATATATGGGTAACCAACAGAACTATTTGTCTTTTTTTTTCGAAATGTTCGAAAATATTATCATCAGATGCAATGAAGGCGCAACATTGGAAAACACCACAAACGCAAAGAACAGAAACACGAGACCCGTGCGTGCATCCCTACTTGAGACGTCTACCAAGACTTTGGTTTTATCGTCATTCAATACCGCATTTAGTCGGATGTAGGCTGATACTTCTACATTTAACAAGAACTGTCGGAAGTTGAAGTTCGGCTTCGATTCGAGAATGTGGTTTCGAAGCAACCGCCAGAAACTTAACGTCACCTCACAGCCACAATATCTTAGGCACTATAATTTGCACCGCAGTTTCCGACATCAGGAGGCACACCATCTCAAATCTCGGAGCTCATCATTGCAGCTGACGCGCTTGCCAGCGCCATTTTGTTTCAACGCAGCCTCTCGTCATTAGCGACGGCAGAGAGCGAACTGTGGTAAGAAATTAGTCACAACAAAGCCACCGATGTCGATGAAGACGACGCCGAATGAACGTTCGTTCACATGCTTGCGATGATCGTCAAATTCCGCTGTGAAAAAGAGAAGGCAGACGAATGCTTTTATTTTTTGTCGTTGGGCCAACGTTTAGGGAAAGAATATCGTGGGTCGGCGCAGATTCGAGTAAATACGGTGAACGTGCTTTCATGCCAAGTGAGTTGCGCCGGAGACGTTATACTCGGGTGCCGATAACACCCTGACTGATGTGGTTCCCTCGATCACGCTCAACAGGTATCCGTTTACATACGTGTGTCGACACCGGCTCTGCGCCCCTCGCCTTCCTTTGTAGCACGTGTCGAACACTCAGTGTCGCAAACGTCAAAGCGTTCGCCTGATAGCATTGCACCTCTGGATCAGTGTGTTTAAAACAGCTCTCCTGGCAGTTGTCACCGTATGGTGGATGGCGTTGCAGAGAGCGCATACCACTTGCGTCAAGTTCCCAACGCTCGCATCGACACGTGCTACAGGTATACATGCTGCCAGAAGACGACGATGACACGTCCCATGCTTGTACGAAGAACGACGCCGCTTAGTACGAGTCATCCTCGCGGAACACTGTTTGTGATAGATTGATTCAGGGGGTTTAGGAACGTGCCAAAGCAATACCGGGCTATGAGACACGCCGTAGGGCAGGGCTCCGGATTAATTTTGACCACCTGAGGTTCTTTAATGTGCACCTACATCTAAGTGTACGAGTGCTTTTTTTTTCCTTTCTTTTTTTCAATTCGTTGTCAACAGAATGCCACGGTTGGGAATCGAATCCGCTACATCGTGCTCTGCAGCACAATGTCATAGCCACTGAGCTAGCGCTGCGGATGGGGAGATGGAGAGCTCGATAATGCTGTTGCTTGGTCAAAATGGACGGTAGACGAATGTCAGAAATTATGCCTAATCGGAGACCCGATCCAAATCAAGATACGTCAGCCGTTTTCTCTCTTTTTTTTTCAAGTTATACGGCGCGTGATAATTTCGAGGCGCGATGCGTATCGACGCTAATAAAAAATTTGTCGCAGTTTCACCCGAAAGGCGAAGCACCAATTGCGATAGCAAATTAGTAGAGAGCTATACGGAGTAAGGATAGTAGTTTTATCACCTGTATAAACTTGGACATGCAGCAGCACCAGCAACGCGCAGAACTGTTGTCGACGCCGTCGGCGTTTGGCCCGCGTTCGCACCGAACGCGCGCGATGTTTTTATATAAATACGTATTTGGTGCCGCAGCTAAACGTCGCCTCCCCTCTCTTCCTCCCGTCCCCCACATCCTTTCGCGCGACGGAAAAAGTTGTGTTTACTCTCTATATATGGAAAGGAGGAAAGAGACGCTTAATTTTGCAGCCCTTCAGGGAACACGTCGCTTGGCGCTGAGCCGTGCTCCCTCAAGGGCTGCAGAAGATAGCGCCAACCTTTCCCTTTCCCTCAAGAACCACTTATATATATAACACGTCGCAGAACGCGCGTTTCCTCTCCGACGTGCGTTCGCTCCCCGTGAAAGCGCGCGTCCCTCGCAGCCTTTCACTCGCACATAGAGCGTCCGGAGCGCGGCGACGATTTCATCGCCGTTGACGTCATACGGAACCTCACGGCGACGGCGACGGCGACAGCAGAAATCTGCTTTGGAGTGTCCATATAATTGCTATCGCAATAAAACATGTCACATGGCCTTCATATGCTCGCTAAGATGATGCGAGACGAGGAATATGAGCGACGGTCATCGTCTCTTTTTTGGCACCGACTGGAGGGGCGGTCTTGGGCGAAGCACTCGTTTTTCGTTGTTTACCGTAGAATAAGAGGCGCAACACATACTCATACTTGGAATACTTACATCGAGGATCCCTTTTGGATAGAGGAATGCTAACGGGTGCGGGATGGAGAAGGGAGGAGAGGGGGGGGGGGTGTAAGAGCGCGTATTTAGAAAATAAAATAAGGTATTGAGTGAGCTCTACGAAATCAGGAAATCACATGGAAGTTAAACACTGAGCAACCCGTGAGTTTTAGATAGTGCCGCTGTCGATGCGGCCAACCCGAACATTCAAATGGCGTGCAGGACCGATTATAAGGTATGCACGAAGACTTTTCTTATGATGCAGGTATTTAGCGTTTATATATAAGCAAATAAATGCGGTATTCCTTGCATATGTCGTAAAACAATCTTTTTCGTCACCATGGACGCCAGTGGCGTATACGATACGTATATACAACAGAGTTCGCTTATCGTCCCGAGTGCGTATCGGTACAAATTCAGGCGCAAGAATTGCATTTCGGAAGCCTGGTCAGAAGTGGCGTATTTATTACCCGAGGCTTCATTAAAAGCGTATGCTCATCGCTCTCTTTGAATACACGTGTACTGTACCGACGTGTGCGTTACTACATGTGAGATGTGCAGTACGCGCAGCTTTGCTGCAGCGAGATGGAATCGTTTGCGACGCGCGCCCGGTTTTTATCCTTTCGTCACTCATGTCCGGCGAGCTGTATGTGCGGAGTCGCGAATGCTTTTTTCTCCTATTCGCGCATCCTGTTTACCACTGGCCGTCGTACTCGTCCCCTTCTGCGTGAGGAAGGGGGGGACCCCTCTGTGAGGCCATTGCGTCAGAGAAGACCCCGCTCGGCGCCGAAGGACGGAAAAATACCTTTACTCGAGCGAGCAGACAGATAGCGTTCGTGCTTCCCTTGGGCATCCCGCAGTGTTTTGTATCTGTTTTGATAACGCTAGCCCTCGGCGGTGGACGACGTCACGACTTGGAGAAACGTGTGAAGGCGCCGCGTATAGAGTGCCCCTCTCAAATAACAAGGCGCCAGGCCGGACGATGAAGATCGTTTTTCCGTCTGCACGACCACCATCGCTATAGCTACACTCTTCGTGCCCCCCCCCCTCCCCCCTCCGGACGTGTGTATGCCCCGCATGCCCCCATATCTTCGGCGCCGCGGAGGCTTTGGGGACCTTGACCGAAATGGCCCGCAATATCCTTTCTAACCGAATGGACGCTCATCTTCTTTTGTCTGTGTTCCGTGCGCGAAAGGCGCACGGAACACAGACAGTCTAAAGGAACAAGGTGTGTGTGTGTGCGTGTGCGTGCGTGCGTGTGTGTGTGTGCGTGTGTGTGTGCGTGCGTGTGTGTGCGTGTGCGTGTGTGTGTGTGTGTGTGTGTGTGTGTGTGTGTGTGTGTGTGTGTGTGTGTGTGTGTGTGTGTGTGTGTGTGTGTGTGTGTGTGTGTGTGTGTGTGTGTGTGTGTGAGCGTTCTATACATGGCGCTCTCGCAGGGAGGAAACCAGCGTGGAAAGGTGGGTAAGCCGGCGTTATGACGGCCACTTCCTTTGGCTTTCCGACTTTCTTGCTTCGCGCTCGGATTCTTTTTATTGCGATAGCAATTATATGGACACTTAAACTGGATTTCTGCCGTCGGCGTCGCCGTCGAAGTCGCCGTCGCCGTCGCCGTGAGGTTCTGTATAGAGAACATCATCGCCGCGCGCCGTATGCCCAAGCGGTAGCGTGCGGGGGACGCGCGCTATCACGGAGAGCGAACGCACGGCGGAAAGCAAACGCGACCGTCGCGCGTGGGGCTATGGGAGGGAGGGAGGGAAGCGGGGCGACGCTGCGCTCCGGCACCAAAGGCCTATCTTGCAATCGGGCGGCGCAAGGGAAACTTCCCACTCAATCTCCCACGCGCAAGCAAGGAAGCGGGACGGCAGCGCCGGAGGGAGCGGGGGGGGGGGGGGGGGGGGGGGCGCACTTCTACTCTGCCAACAACCGCGCTCGTCGCTCGCCGGCCGCACTGTCTCTTATCTCCACACGGCTCTGACATTTTCTATGCGCTGTGCATTCGCCGCTCAGTTTCCGTTGAAGCGATAGACCGCACGTACCTTCGCCCGCTGCGACGTATATGCGCTTGCTGCCAGCGTTTTAACAGTCGTTGTCTGCGGTCATTCAGTGTGATCTATTTATGTTTGCTTGTGCGCGCTCACACCACGCTTGTTCATTCAGCTAGTAATAGTCGGGCCACATTTTCCAACGCACGCTACACATGCAATGCTGCCCGGATCGGCAGTGCAGGGCTACAGGTATGTCCCTTCGCACGCGCTGCCCACGGGAAGCGCTTCTCATCAACACCACCATTTCAGACGCGCCTTCTCGTGGTCATCGAGTCTCTCTTCATGTCGGTCTACTTACGCCGCAGCGCACCTGCTTACTTAATCAGCTCATGTTTACTACAATTCATATTGCTACCAAAGCCGCTCACCTTACTTCGTGTCACATTGCTGTGTTGCTATCGCATTCATTGCTTCGCCCTTGGGGCGAAACTGTGACATTTTTTTTCTGCACAGTGAATGCGCAGAGAGAATAACGCTGAGATGTTAGCGCTTTGCAGCTGCCTCTGCCGGCTGAACCAGAAACCCCCGTTGCGAAAATGGCGCCGCAAGTTTTGGACGTCGAAGCTGCGCCATTGAGACAGAACGAGAGAAAAGAAGCAGATTCAATGAAAATGCACCTAACAACAACCCCCTTTGTGAACGGTGGTCCCATGTACAGACTGCAAAGTGTGTACACTTTGCAGTCTGTACATGGAGGACTGTTCGCAAGGGGGGTTGTTGTTTAGGGATATACCCCACATTTCTGCATTGGCGTGAACAGTTAGATGCTGCTTGAAAGCGTCTTCGCGCCGGACACACTTGGTCATAATTTCTTGATGATTTATTTATTTATTTACTCATTTATTGGCTATAGGATGGAGAGAACTGGTGTAGCCGAGGTGTTTTCTGTCTCACTACAATCTATACGGCGACAAGGAGAAACGACGCTTCAGCAAACATCAATAAACGTGCGTCTCCTCGCCAGAGGATTGATCAAACCGCACCGTGAGGGGCGTTGCTACCTCTCTGCATTGTTTTTTTTTTCTTCTACTTCCTCGTTTATATATCCTCTTGTCATTCGCGCGCTATTGCCCTCCTTTTCTTCTAGTTGCCCCACAGACGGAGTCCTGCAGTTGCCTCTATACACACTTGCCGCGAGCAGTGACGCATTATCTCGTAGGCCTCGTCCGTAAAAGCGTTATCTTTCTTCTCGGGCTACGACACTCGATGCCGCACGCACGCACCGTATGGCGCTTGTTCGCGTATACGGCGTGGCGTGGCACACGCGCGCCCCTTATCTCGCGCGCTTCTACGTCAGACGCGATGCTCGTCTTTTGTTTCGAGGTGTCCACCCCCTTCTTTCTTCGCGCGATCCGTCTGTCGTCGCGCCGTCGCGTGGCCAGCGGGTGCAACTTTGCCACCTCGTTGCACGTTAAACTGCGAACTGCAGCGCGTGCTCCAGGCACACTTTATCTTTCCGTCGAATGTCCACGCTGCGATCAATGCGCAACGCTATACAACATGGTATGGGCTTGCGCAAACGCACCACAGCTCACACCCATAACACACCCCACCACACGGCAATGGGAGGCAGCGCTGTCCAGCTCCGACTCGACGGACCAGCTCAACCTGGTCAACCGAGCGAGAAGGGCAGCTAAGCCCGCGGGACTCCTGGACTGAGGGGACCACCCACAGCAGAGCGGAGGAGCTACCTACGCTCGCGTGCTCTTTTGATTAAAGTTTATTCACTCTCTCTCTCTCGGCCGTGCATAGGCAAGTGTGTCGTGAAACGCCGTGTACTACGGGGAGATAGACGAAAGGAGAACGACAGGAATATAATTTATTAAAGACTATAGTCTTTCTTGGGCTACCTAAACGCGATAAAATTTGTCTGTCTGTCTGTCTTTCTCTCTTTCTTTCTGTGTCACTCGATTCAACCATCCGGCCCAAACCGATTCAACCGCCCGGCCAAAACCAACCAAACTACTAGCACTGGTGGCACGGGGTCATACACATCAACATTATACGGCGCAAAGGAAACCTCATGCCTATTTGAGGCAAAATATATGTACATAACCGCCATCCGCAGCGTTGATTTAATTAATAATACACATTGGACTGGTTTTTACGTTATTAAATAAAAATTGACGCAGTATATATGGTGTCGAAGAGACGCTACGCGTTAAAAACAAGCTGAGTGAAGCCGCGGCTCTGTAGCCGGCTTTAAGCCAACAGTAATAAAAGTTTCCAACAGATGGCGCGAGAGCAGGACGAACGCGGGAAACTTGAATGGAATTCAGCAAAACCGTCATTGCATCCATCGTGGGAGTAGTAAGAGGGGAGGCGAAGAGCGTGAGGGTGGGAGGGGTATATAGATATTATTATATATAATATAGAATAATAAACGCGCGATCACAGTTGGTCACGATCACCGCGCACACTATCACGGCGTAGGATTACTTGCGGCACAGTGAACACCAATTCAGCCTAAAGTGATACGGACGCTGTGTGTTCTTACAAGCGCAACTTACGCTAACGCTTTCCATTTTTGGCAGTAGCGCCGAAACACACAGCCTATAGCGAGCGGTGGAAGCAAAATGGGAGAGACGTGATAAAGATTCGCCGTGACATTTTCCGTCGCTTCATAGCGAGGAAGATGTGTTCAAGAGCTAGAAATGTCGAAGTGCGCGTACTCCGCATGACTCGGCGTGCTTGCTATCGAGATTAGAAGCGCTAACATTCCTGAGCTTCACCTCGGCAAGACTCGATCGATGCTTAACGTTCAGGTGAACAGTGAAGCATGGGTCCTTCTGGTTTCTAATGCCGTCTCATTTTTTCCCGCATGAGTAGCGGTCGGTGCCGGCAATTCTGGAGTGGCACATGAAAGCGTCGTAACGCTCTATGGTCGTGCAAGGTGCCTATGCCTATATACTAGCACCTTTTGGAGCGTCGATGTAGATTAGCTGGGGAGAAGTCAATCTGAATGACCGGGCAAGCTTAGCATCGTTAGATCTCTGTTTCCCTGCTTGAAAGGAGTTGTTCATAACACCAATGTCCGATATTCTAACAAAGGGAAGTTTATTCAACGAAGACAGGCATGGTGCTATATACATGCACTTTTCCACTAAATGCGTTAAACTGGCGCTTGTATATTTTATACAAACGCTGGACGCAAATTCAACAATGTAAAATGCAGCCTTGCAATAGGGACTACATGTCCATGCTGCAAGTTGCATAGTTTACTAAAACCATAATGCAGCGGTCATAAAGCTATTTATTTATAAATGCAAATTCATGTAATTTGGCTCCTCGTATATTATCTCCCTTAACCTCTATTGTCGTTCAACGTACTCCTGCAAGTTCCTGTAAAATATACCTTAAGAAATTATGATTGCGAAGTGCCTTCGGTATAACAGTAAAATTTCCGTCAGAGCGTGCATTTTCGTTAAAGTTTAGTTAATATATACAATGATCTCTGCTACGTACATTCTGCACGCCTTCTTTTTCCTTTCTTTTGTGTGTGTGCGTCCTCACACGGTACGTCTCGTTTAATTATTTTACTCCTCTTTACAGTGGAAATGGGGTTGGGGCAATTTTCATGAAGTCTGTACGATTCATAAATCTTTGCTGCGTCCATTCGTGTGAAACGTTCGTGCATTAAGACTGCTTATCTACGCATTGTTCAAGAAGCGCTTGCTTCATAAGAGCGTATACTGCGGCGCAATCGGCTCATACTCGTCGTCGATTTCACTGTTGAACTGTATCGGTTCATTGTTTGAGAGCTGTCCCTTTTGAGAACTTTTGAGAGCTGTCCAACTCTTTTTGAGAACTGTCCATATACGTGCCGCAGTAGCCACAATGACTGTGACGTTGCGCTGCTGAGCTCGAGGTCGCGCGTTCGATCCCGGCTGCGGCGGCCGCATTCCGATGGGAGCGGAATGCAAAAACCCTCGTGTATACACCGTGTGTACTTGTGCGCAAAGTAAAGAACCCCAGGTGGTCAAAATTATGCGGAGTTAACCGGAAATCCTTCACCCGAAGCTATTCTGGTTAACATCCCTGCCTTATTCCTTTCTTTTCTCCACCTGGCCCTTAAGACCCCAGAATTTAATATGATAGACCTGGTGGTGTTGCAGTCCGCGGAGTTAACCTAGGATTCTTGGCTGGATACTCAGGATTCATCCTGAGTATCTCATACGTTGTCAGCGAAAGTGTGTTACCATACGTTTACCAACTCCGTGTTTCGAAGTTTTTTTCTTTTTTTTTTTTTTTTCCCTGCGCGTCAGTTTAAGTTGCCGAGTTACACGCGGCCGTTTACGGTACAGACACACAAAAAGGCAACTGCAGCCAGCTCGGCTTGGCTCGCCGCCGCTGCAGTGCGAGACGCCTTGTCTGATGCTGGCTGTGGGTCGTTCCGTGACTGCCGTGTGGCCGCCGGCCGGAAAACCGGCGGCGTTCCTTTCCCGTCCCTCAGCCACGCGCGCCCCACTTGGCGCAATGAAAGCCGCGCCACCGACGCTGCCAAACGGCGCGCTGGCAAACGCCGAAGCGCGCGCGCGCGCCGTGTCTGAACGTTAACTGCGCGTGTCGCGTTCGCCCTACCGGCAAGCCTTTGGGAAAATGCCGCGCAAATCGCCGAACGCCGTCCCTGCGCTTTGGGACTCGCAGTCCGGTGGTCTGGTCGGGCCGTTACCTGACGCTCTCTCTCTTCACACTCTCTCCTGCATCCGTGCACGCGGTCTACGACGGACTCTTGACCAGTCAGTCCGGCAAGGAGGAGCGCGCCCAGACGCAAATGAACAAAGTACAGGAACAGTCTTCTCTCTCACTCGGTCTCTCTCTCCCCAGCAACCTTCTTTCTTAAGCTTTCTTCCATGCCACGTTGTCCTTGCTCTCCACATGGCTGTCACTGACATTTTGTCTTTGTTGTCCGTGCGCATATAGTCTCCGCTTCGCGCCTTTCTTTTGCTCCAACGAGCTGGAGAGATTCCCTCTCCCACTTCCCTCCTACTCGTCATCTCTCCGCTTTCGCTGCCTCTTGTTTGTACACACCTGCGCGGCTGCCCTTTCGTTACACGCGTACGCAACTGGGCTGGAGTGGGGAGGGAGAAAGAAAAGGACTTCTGCAAGGCGAGGCGACGGTAGGTAGCGGTCGAGGAGGAGACGTCAGTTGTTGCGCTGGCGGAAAAGTCGTCGTGGCCGCAGCCCTGCCGCTACCGCCGCCGTCGGGTTTTATTACAACGCTTCCTCGCTTGTGCGGCCAGGCTCGTCTTCCCGGAGTGACCACTCTCTCGTAGGACGGCGCCGCGTGCCACGTGCCTTATGATTCCTTGTGTGTTCCGCGCGTCCCAACAGGCTCGTTTCTACGGAGATTGCGACGAAGGTGTCTCGAGCGCGGCCCCCTTGCCGTTTTTCTGCGGGCTAGTGTCTTCCACGTCGCTTTTCGTGGCCCAGTGCGCTTTCCCCGCTATTGTTTCGTGAATGCAACATACCACGCGTGCACGGAGAGATGTTGTGGCGGAGCAACAAGGGTTCCTACGTCGTCACTGGACCGGTACGTGAGTGGTCGTGCTTTGTACCGTTCTTTTTTTCTTAACTTTTTTTTTTCTTCTGGTACCTGGTGTGCGCGCAGTGCTCGATCACTGCCAAAGAAAACGCAAACACGAGCGTGTGGACGAGTATGTCGGTACCAGGCGCTGTTAGCTTACGTGCCTGGTTAGCGCGCTGGTTAAGGCTTAGTCCGCGCGCATACGGCGTCGCGCTGCGTACACCTCCAACTGTGCCGTCAGAGAAAATCCGAACGAATTGAGATTCGTGGTCTGCATGAAAGTGGCAGTGCTTGCAAAACGCAGACGGTCGCTTTAGGATGATTTATGGATTCTGCGGATACATGTGGGGAAAGAGGGAGAGGGCGCACCTTCCCTGTAGTGTTCCTCTACCATGATTATTCTTGCTAGCGGTAACCGGTAATCATTAAAGAGCTGTGTATTTTCTAGCGAATTTTCAATTTCTATATATCGATGTTCCTGTCCTTCATCGTTTTGGGAAAGGTTTTGTTGAAGCCTACTTCTATTATTATCTTTATCAGCTGCTGTTGCAATCTTCCGTCAAAACAAGCATTTGCAATCAGATTGAATCGCTCAGAAAGGTGCCAAGTATTGTCAGAACTGCACGGCCGACACGTGGATGATTAGAAGGTCATGGTCGATAACGCATTCCCCGGAAAACTAACTGCCTTTCTCTCACCCTTGGGATAGCGGAAATGTCACTTTCGCGACCTGGCATAATTTATGTAAATGGTTACCGCGAGTTCTTCCTGGCAATGTGCCCTATAGTTCCAGGCCTGCTTTCCATGTCTGCGACCTATTCGCATATACACGATGCGTTCATCAAAATGTTTTTCGCTCAATCTGACTGTTATTTATTCGGTGGAGTTTTTTTTCGTACCGAGGGAACAGGCGTCTGGTTCCATCCTCTCCACTAAGTCGTATACACGGCTTGTGGAATAAATAATTCGAAATAATTGTAATTTCGGATATCATCCGTCTACTTTCGATTCAAGTCGAATCATCAGGTTCGAAAATTTAAGATTATAATTCTACTGATATTCAATTGGGCAGAATTTGGAGTAATTCTATGACTATTATAGCCCGTGTGTTATAAAGAAGGGCGCATCCCCCTGATCATTCTGAACCTTCAAGTGCCCTTCGTAAGCCAACGAAAACGTCCGGTCTTATTTCAGCTCTCGCGAATTCACGAGCCTCGGTAATTTGGTAATTCAGCGCATTACTAACTAGCATCACGTGTTTGAAAGAAAAGAAGATTTGCGATACTCTCGTTTCCGTGCTTCATTTTCTACTTTTGCAATCGGAAAACCGACGACTGTATTCGATTGAATATTCCGAGCCCCATTTTATTTCTCAGATAATTCGTATTCGATTCAATTCGAACATTTCGGTATTCCATCGCCTCACGTAACAATTAAGAGAAGGAGTACGTGCACAGCTTGTACGTTTGTCTGTAACCGTCACTTCGACCTTGTCTTCCTTAGCTCGTTTCTCTCTCCGTCCACGTAATCGAAGTGTCCCAGATTAGATTAGATATTACGCGACCAACGAAGATTCAGATGAAGCACGGACGATCGTGTATATATATATATATATATATATATATATATATATAGCAAGAAACAAGCAACCGCGCGCATTCGTCTAGTGGCCTTCGGCAGAACAGCCGTCTGCGACGGCCTCTCCTCTGCGATGCCTTGACTGCATCGGGTCCGCAGCACTTCGACCTTTCCATCAAAATTCATGAGTGAAGGCCTTACGTGACCGCACGCCACTCATGCCCTTTCGGTTGCGCTGTGCTCAGAGCACGCGTCGCGAACGCTTGTTGGCGCCAAGTTGTGCCCGCCAGCACCGAGACTGCACTAATGGATAAAGCGACCTGGATATATCCGCGCTCGGGATGTCGTCAGCGTAATCAGCCATCTCTACCACCCCCCTCCGCGCGTCTCGAGTTGACCGACCTTTTCCAGCGTGCTGCTGTCAGGCACTGCCGACGGCGCGGCAAGTCTCGGGTCGCATGGAATGAGATATAAGCAATATAAGCTCGACGAGAGCCAGTCCCTAAAGGGCAGCCAGGCAGCGTTCGTTAGTCGCACGGCCGGCCTGTTTTGTCGGGCATTTACTTATTTCGACGGGATATCGAATGCCGGTGCAATGGCGACCGTATCGTACGTCCATCTTGTGTTGCAGATACTGCGCCGTGTGTATACCCTGAATGTGCACAGAGTGCAGCGGGCTGTGCTTTGACTCGAGCGATACTTTAATTGCACTGATATCTCTGTTTTCCTTTCTGCATTTGCTGTTTTCTCCCGCCGTGTTTCTTAGTCGCCTAGGGCTTATATTTCGTCTTTTTAGGACATTCGGCCCTCCGGTACGTGCTCTATTTCTCCGGGCTTGTATCATTTTCTTTTCATCGAATGGTTTGCCATACGGTATGTTATTGTTAAATGATTGCGTTCAATCTTCCTTTGCGATGAAGCTTCGTAAGTGGTCTGTGGAACTTATTTTCCATATTTAAACGTTCGTGTAGCCTGTGGGCTGGTCGGTCCGCAACCCGGCAACTCTAAACACTTTCTCTCTTGTTGTCTTTGTCCCCGGACACGTACAGCAGATGGCAAGCATCCGCTGCGAACGTGGAGCTAGAGCACTTTGAGCACTTCACAGGACATTCAGGTGCTAAGCCTCAGACCCCAGGTTACGGAAGGTGTAAGGGCCGCCCCAGCCCAAAGTCTCCGGAGACAACCTTCCTTCACACGAGTTGGATTATACGAGGAAGGGGGCCGACACAGGGAGGCATTATAGCAAGTGTGTCCTGTTCAAAATGAGAGTTTCAGACTACGAACTGGAAGCGGTTGTTGGAGCGAAGGAAACTGGGTGGGCTGTCAAGGGAATAGGAACAGTGAGTGATTTCGTCGGCTATATTATTAAAGCGGTCATGACTGACGCCGCTTGCATAATTTATTAAACTCACACAGGCTTTGTTATGGGACTATAACACTTTTAGCATGGCGCTTGTGCCGCGATCACATGCGCAGCTCACATTTAGGTAGTAAGGTGTAATTGGTGTTTTCCTTTATTCGTTCTTGTTTGGCGTTTCATTCCGGAGTGACAGTACCTTTGTTTAGAAAGTGTAGGTAGAAAGTGATGTGTGCTGTCTACTCGGCGGCAGTGATATGGATGTTGGCTGGGATGCAAGCACACGTAATGTATAGGCAATTTAGTATCTGCTTAACAAGCCCGTGGTCAGGAAATGCTCCACGGAGGCTTATGAAGTCTGTCACGTACGGCGTTCGAAGGTAGAAGAGGCAGGTAGCGGGGAAGGGTAATTCTGACGAGTAGTTGGCGTCAGGTAAATTGATCTCGTTGCTCTAATAAAACCGTTTTAAAAAGAAGCAAGTTAAACAAAGGACTGCGTATTTCGCACAATGTACTCGAAGAAACACAATGAGCGACTGGAGACGTCACCAGGCGAGGTTCTGCCACATTCAGAATAACAGCAGCATGTGCTTAAATTGGAAACTTATATTAGGAATAAACGATACAGGCTAGGGGACTGGTTCCGCCAAAGTTGCTGTTCGGACCGAGCGTGTTCGACAGCTTAAAATGACCAATACTATCATCATTATCATCATCAGCCTATATTTATGCCCACTGCAGGACGAAGGCCTCTCCCTGCGATCTCCAATTACCCCTGTCTTGCGCTAGCTGATTCCAACTTGCGCCTAAAGATTTCCTGACTTCATCACCGCACCTAGTTTTCTGCCGTCCTCGACTGAACTTCCCTTCTCTTGGTATCTATTCAGTAACCCTAATGGTCCACCGGTTATCAATCCTACGCATTACATGGCCTGCCCAGCTCCATTTCTTCCGCTTAATGTCAACTAGAATATCGGCTATCCTTTTTTGTTTTCTGATCCACACCGCTCTCTTCCTGTCTCTTAACGTTAGTCCCAAGATTTTTCCTTCCATCGCTCTTTGTGCGGTCCTTAAGTTATTGTCGAGCTTCTTTGTTAACCTCCCCGTTTCTTCCCCATATGTTAGCACCGGTAGAATGCAATGATTGTACACTTTTCTTTTCAACGACAGTGGTAAGCTCCCAGTCAGGATTTGGCAATGCCTGCCGTATGCACTCCAACCAGATTTTATTCTTCTGTAAATTTCTTTCTCATGATCAATGGCATAGTGACAGCCAAAAAAAAAAAAAAAAAAAAAAGCAACTGGCAATGAAAGCAAGTATGAACATGTGTAGGTCGTGCCAGATAAGACAGCAGATTTATTACCGACTCTCTGCTTCATCTTAATTTTCAGTTTTGCCTGGTCTGTACCGTTGCTTTACAGCACCAGCGACAAGCTTACTTCACTCCACATTGGCTGAAAGCTATTAAGCTGCATGCATTAGCGACTCATTGGCTACGGAATACTAGTGCTGAGCACGAGATCACAGAGTTCGATGCCCGACCCCGCGGCTGTCGAATTCCGATGGGAGCGGAATGCAAGAAATGCTCCTTTGTCTAGGTTTGAGGGCTCGTTAATAATGCCCAAGTCGTCGAAATAAATCGGAAGCCGTATAGCCGTTTGCATATTGGACAAAGACACCTTCATCCATCTATCCTAAACTTTCGTGCCTGTCGCCTATAGACAGTCGCAGTCAACCCAATCAACAAATTAATCAATCTACGTGGTAGACATCTGTCGTACGCATGCAGCTTTTGGTTGGCCAGCCAAACAGCATGATCAGCTCATACCGCGATCCTGCGCGTATTCGGGTCCTGTGCTAAAAAAAGGCTGGTAAAATAAGGTCGGGGAAAAAGAAACAGCATTTTATTTTGTTATAAAACGCTATATCTGAAGCAGCAGCTTACTGTCGTCGCACTAATCGGTTAAGTACGTTGCAGGTGAATATGTTGTCTTGAACCATAGATATCGTTCACCCTGACACCATCAGTGACATATGGGCATTTCCGATTGCTTTCCGGTGCAAGATAAGGCTGTGTGTGATGCTGACAAAGTCCCGCTTTATTGAAGCTGCCGGTGATATAAAATGCACTGGTCAAAGGAGAGCTCGAGAAGACCTACGCTTCCTTGTTTCACCGCCAAAAAAAAAATGTCGCAGTTTCACCCGAAAGGCGATTATGATTTGTCATTCCCATGTGGGGTAGTATACGAGGCATGCCGCCAGGCAAACCTTTCCAGGATCTATTTTTTTAAGGCTCTTCTCGCTCTCTCATTCACCAGCAGTAATTATATGAACACTTTGCTTCATATGGTAATGATCTTGGCAAGCAGTTTACGAATCAAGACGAAGAGGCATGGGGCATATGTTCGTTAACCGGCGGTGACCGTATACTTATTCTCACTCTTAGTGGGGCCTTTTCCAGGAGCCAAGTTCGGGGCGTTGAACCGTACATGGGCGTTGTTTCGAGACTCTTTCGTTCAGTCGACACATTTGTCGCTTCCTCTTTACGCGGCACTGTCCAAAAAATGCAACGCGGCTGCCTTTGCGTGCCCAGCGGCCACCTGCGACTCTAGTCACACGCATTCTTTTTCACAACTTAATGAGTGCCTTAAGAACGTCTAAATGCATTTGTTAACGAAATAATTTGCAGAACGCCACGCCGAAAGCGGGCGCGCCGTATCGGCAATGTCGTGAAAAGACACATGTTGTTACATGGCAAAATTTGACGTAATCATTAAGCACTATGTTTAAGCAAAGGCCCGCCGAAAGCAAGCACGCACTCGCTCACGCATGCATGCACGCAAATCGGCGAATATGTTAAACATGGTCCACTTCCGCGATTCCGCGTAGCGCTATTCGGAGACCGTTATGGTGGTACTCCGTTTAATGGTCATAACAGGCATGCAGCGCTGCCGAAGCTTGGCTATAGTAGTCCTGTCGTAGATGTCTCATTGTGCACGTTTCGCAGTGGAGTTGTATTTGAGTGGCACCGCTTTCTGCGTAGCAACTATTTCACATACTACAACTTGCGAACTTAACGTTATGATAAACAGCATATTATTCGTGCACGTTTGTGCTGCCCGTGCATCGAAGCACTATTTTGGTCGCGAGCGCGGTTAAGCGCTGCGCTGGGGCCGCTAGCCGAAGAAACGTGTCACACCGATGGTGGTGAGTAAGTTCAGACTTGCAGTGACTTCCGCGTAATGATAACGTCAAGTTTGCGACATGGCACCATGTGGCTTGGTGTTACATTGAATTGTGTGATTCTACAACGCATATGACGAAGTCAGTGTACATGTGCATTGGGTGCACGTTATGTCATAAATGACGCACTATTCTTTGCTCGCGAAGGCGAGCCGCAAGAGATGTTTTTCTAGCCTTAGTAGGGCGTCGCCTGATATGTATAAAACGGAGTATATGGTATTGCCAAGAAAGAGCCTAAACCCCTTTACGTATAGTGCCCGGCTGTTGTGACTGCGTCGTGTTTGCCTCCGCTGTGTATGTTTGAAGTTAGATTACAGGAATTATCTGGCTCGGAGGCACGCAGTCCGACCTACTTTGCCGAAGCGTATCTGTCGGTCGTCCGTGCACCGAATGGGGAAATAAGCGAGCCCCTCACAACCCCCTCCCGGCCTCCTTCTTCCTCATGTCCCTGCACTCTTTGCATTGCAATGTGCGTCATCTTCCGATCCTACAAGGCAGCGCATTAGGCCTACATTGCTTCAATTTATAGATTGTATACAGGCCTTTATACGTATCGCACGGCAAACCGGCGCGCTGCGCTTCTTCAATTTCAACGTTTGTATGCTTTCACGGTTTCTTCTGCAACTAGGCATTTCCTTTCGAAATAATATTGCCTATTGAACTGTCACGAATAACTACGGCATCGTGAAAAGTTTGAGAGAGAGAGAGAGAATGAACGTTGATTAAGTCATTATGAGCAGTGCGTCTTCCTTCGAGTCGCGTACACCATTGGGAGCAAACGAAAGCGGATAAAGTAAAATTATGATGAGAGAAAGATACCTCTTATTTCTATTCGGCGGTTTCGCCTAATCAGAGCTGGGTAACTATACCGCCTGTTACAGTGCGCTTAGGAACCTGGTGGAAGCGGTGTCTATGGGAGCCAGTGAAAACAAAACAAAACACCAACATAAAAAATATATAAAATCGTCAAATATAGGGCCTTTTAGTCTGCCCGTCTTTTGCAGTTGCTATAGTATATATGGCAATTGCCTCGTAAGTTTGCCAATAGATTCATTAGTATACTGCCGTCAAGTAGATGTTCTCTTTCATTGGTGTTGTCAATGGAGCGGTCAGAAAGCACGTGCATTAAATCAACTGGAAATGTACTTGCAGCTCTCGCCCAATTGAACATTGGTACGGCCCTCGCTCAATTACGGCGTAGTTGGGTGGCTATACTTGTACAGTAATTTAAAATACAATCAATAATCACTATCCATTTGCCAGTATCTCGGAAACAAAGGCAACACTAGGTGGGAAACGCTACAATCTAGAAGTGGCTACTACACGTTGTACGTCTTGTACATTCTTGTTTCGCGCTGACGTACGTACAGAATCAGAATACAGCACAGCCCTCATTACCGTCATTTCGCGGATGTACTGTGTTGCAAAGCGCGCTCATTAGATAAACACCGAGGTCATTTGCCGAGGCTTCTTATGCGAAATAGCGGCTACATTTATCTGCACGTAGTTCAACGTTCTATTTCGCCATAAAGACATTTTTGTAAGTCTATTTTTTTTACTTGCTCCTTTTCATTATTTCTGCCCCCCCCCCCCTTCCGCCTTTGTTAGGCCAACCTAATGACAAAGGTTGCCGGACGACAGTTTTGTTTATTTTAGGCGTATCAGAGAGATTAGATCTTTTTTTTTTTTGCATGAGTGTGTGCAAAGCACCATTTCTAACTATCCGTGACCGCGATCGAGTTGGCGCAGCGTGATGGAATCGCCGTCGCCAAGGTGTCCTCGTTACTGACCATCTAGTTGGGTACAGAAGGTGCACGTCACTGTAAAGCCTTTACTAGTTTGTCGCATTTCAATAGCGGCAGGTATGCGTAGCAATCGTGTCGAGCGATCTCTTCGCGCCATATGGTGTGGCGTATACGCCGTGGTCACGTCACCATACCGACTACTTTTGCGTTGTTGTTCTTTCTTGCATCACACATAACAACTTTGCTGTGGAAGCTTCAAGCTTTATCAGTAATATCGCTAAATTCCTAAATATCATCTTCAGTCGCGAATTATTATTCACGATTGCTATGTTTCAACGTTGCACAGTTTTATCCCAAGGAGCTGCTGATCCCATTGAAAGAAATCCAAGGTGGTAGGATGTAGGTTTTCTTGATTTTATAATGAGTCCTCTTAATGACGTCGTACTTTTACTCCCATTTTCCTCCCCCAATGCTGAGCATATAGATCCAAACTTCGATTCAGGCTGACCTGTCAGCTCTTGCGTCAAAATCAATGTCTCCCTCGCTTTTTTTTTTTTTTTACCTAATCCTATAGTTGTACGGAAGAGTCAATCATGCTACGCTCTCGAAATATGCAGGGGGCTCAATTTACCAGCACTTCGATGTCCCAAGTCGTTGTTTTCAGGCTGCCCAGAACTAGCAGAAAGAAGTCGGGGTCAAAAATCTGTACACCATAACTGAATGGGATACATACCTTTGTCCTCGTCTTCACTTCCCAGCACGTGTGAAAAGAACATAAATTAGTGAAAAGTAAATCGAGGGCTGCGCGCTGCGTCCTCCTTCGATCGATGCAGCCGAGACGTTTCTTTGAGACGCAAGACCCCATAGGAGAATCAAAGTTAAGCGCTTCCGCAGTACTGCACCGAACTAACTGTACGGGCCACAAGCAGCCTGCGCTTCGCGCAAAATCCGGCCCGAGAAGCGCTAACGTTATTGAGGAGAGCATCCGCTGCGTTCTGCCCACCTTTGCTCGTCGTCCCGTTCGCTAGAATTCCACGCACCCACGGGTCACTATACTTTAGACACTGAGAAAAACGGACGATTCGCTAAGACAAAGAGTCCGGTGTAAGCCTGCAGCTATGACCTGGATTCGTGCGATACCGACGCTGCCTACACAGCGGCGCATCCGGCTTTATGGGAGAGAAATAAGCTGCGTGCACATCTGCCACTGTTCAACACGACAGGATTACAGGCTTTGTCCTTGTTCGTAGGGTTGTCGCGAACAATTTTCCGTTCTTTATCGTGTTTTTTTTTTTTTATCAGCAGATGTTCTCATCATCTATATTAGGGTACAGAGAGGAAAGAGGAGTGCTTTGATAATTAGCGTCTATTATCGCACCTGTAGGGTATTCTGAGGACGAGAAAACAGAAATGAAGATTCTTTTTCCCTACATGTTGCCCTTCTGGCCATCGAAGAAGTGAACTTGTGAACAATTTGGGACATCTTATCAGCTTGGTACCGTTCGCACTGTAAGATCTATTCAATTAGATAACGTCGCACATCATAAAACAGTTGCTGTTGTGTGCGCTACGAAATTATTTTTCATTGCTATCTGCACGTGTCAAATGTTATCACCGTTGGCCATGCGAACTTTATCGGTGTGCGGTGCTGAACCTTCAAGCGTACAGGGATTTTTTTTTCGCGATATCTGTTTCTAGTGCGTTTGCGGTGGTGTAAAACGTTTCTGCCAAATTAACAACCAGAACAGACGACTGCTTTTTTTAAGGATGGAGATCCGGGAAAGTACTGTTCTCTTCAATCGCGCTCTTACAACCGTGTCTGTTTTGTTTGTTTTCTTTTTATGACCTTTTCTTACAGCCTTACATATCACATTTCCGAGAACGTATACAGCAATAACTGTCAGATAGAGTAGAGAAAAAAAACTATATCTGCGCATTAAGTGGAAGTGGAGAGATTTTTCTCGATTCAGAACTTCGTTTACGGTAGTTTTTCACTGCAGCGTATACACTGATAAACTCCGCAGGGACCGTCGACGGGGCACTAGCGGCCTCTGTCAGCTGCCCGGCTTGCGGTTTATGTTAAAGGTCTCTGAGATTGGGAAAGCACACGGAGGAGAGGGTATTACGAAGGCGAGAGGTTTTCAATTACCATTTTTAAAGAGGAGACTATTATAAAGTTTTTATCGAAGATAATGCGTCTCGCCACGGCGTGCGCTATAGTGAGCCTGCTGATAAACGCCTTGTTTGCATTCTTCGGCGCACGCGGTGGACTGCGTGGCTGCCAGCTCTCGTTGGCGTGAAGCTATGCGCGATTTTTATCACGCGCCGTCTCGGCGGACGCCCTAATGTTCTCTATGTTTTCGAACTTTTTTTTCTTTAGTTGCATGTTTTCCTCAATATTTTTTTGCGTTTTCGCTTTGCGCAGTCGACGTGTGTTTCCCACGTTCCTGGCCTTGAAGAAGGAAGACGCGTTTATTAGGGGCGCGATGCCCCGCAATGGACGGAATTTGCGTGCCATCGACGCGATGTATCGGAATTTTCTCGCTTCGCGTGCTAAGTATAGACAGAGAAACGTAAAGTACGAGAAAGTGGAAGTAGAGCTCTGCGTGCACAGACGGCGTGAATTTGCAGAAGCACGAGAGAACAAGACCCTATAGAGTTCCAGTGGTTGATGCGAAGGTGACAGTTTAGCGTGGCTTTAAATTCGAGCTGGTATAACGTCTAAGCCCCATGGAAAGAGAAACAAGAAATGTAGGGAAAGCGAAGGAACTAAATGATAGCGGGAAAGAATTTGGATTACGAAACTATAGATTATAGGGCGCTTTTTTTATCGCATAAATAAGCTTATGTCTGCGCAGCTACCGATCACTCCGCCTGTTGCTCTATAAGGGCTCTTGTGCCTGCATATCCAAGGTAATTCGGCTATCCCGAAGCCTTAACGCGGTAGAGCGCGAATGCGGGTCTTGCTTTTTACGATTTCCCTTAATGAGAAGCTATAGATGTGCGTGGCGCCCGCGATTTACGCAAGCATGCCAGATGTATGCGGAAAAAAATCGCAACACAAATGCTTACCCAGATTTGTTTATTTATTTATTATTATGTTTTTTAAATCGCCAGTAGCCTGGAGAAAACATGCAAATGCGCCTTTATCGCAAACTTACGTTGCCTGGGGTCTACCGATACCTTTGTGTGAGCGATAATGAATGAAACCTGGCTCTTGAATAGACCGTACTTATTTTCTCAGTTCGATAGTAACCTGTATACAAACAGCGACGCGTGAAAGGCTGTGTCAAGAAGGCGTTTCGGCTAATTTCATGCGTGTATGTAGCCGCCTCTGGAAACTTCTCATCGCCGAAACCCACCGTAAACGTAGCTCCACAGTTCAAACGTGACGTTCTTTCGTTTGTTGCTATAGACTCTGCAGTTGAAAAGGAAGCGAAGCGATCGCGCCTTTCCACGCTTGTTTGTCGAAGTCTCCGGCGTGGAACGCGCTCGGCTTGCTTGCTTGCTTGCTTGCTTGCTTGCTTGCTTCCTATGCCATGGCGCATACGCGCTCGGCCTACAAAAAAACATCGGCACTTCTCTGTCTTCTTCTTCCCCTTCCGCCTTCAGCGAGAAGAAGACGAAGCGGTGGTGGTCCGTGGGGACTGGAATCTCGCATGGCAGCGGCGTTGGGCGATTTGCTTACGCAAACAGCGCGCGCTTTACGTGCGGCCGCTTGGCACCGACGCAAAGTTTCGTCCCATCGATCACCCACCGCGTTTTCGCCGACGACGGCGCTTTCGAGGACGCCGCGGAGAAAACTGCGTCCAACTCGCCTTGTTGGCTTCTCTTAAGTTGCTTTTTCGTGTCCTTTCGTCACGGCGTCGGTGAAAAACAAAAGAAAACAAGAAAACGTAAATCGACTGTTGCCGCTATTGGGGTGAACTTGGCTTTCTTGCTTCCACTATATTCCCAGTCTCGCACGTGTGTGGAAACGTCAGCGAGCGAGCAGGGAGAATTGAAGTTCACTGTGAAAAAGCGTATTGTGCTGCTTTGTGCTTGTTGTTGTTGTTGTTGGGGCCTCGACACATCGCGATCGCGTGCCGTTGTGTTCCGGACGAATTCTAATTCTACTTGTTCCTTTTCGTTCTCGTTTTTATTTTTCATTAAAAACTGACACTTTCTGAATGCCGTCTATCTGGGTGATCGACTGTATACCTAATGTGTACTGATGTGTACTTTTGTTGTGGACGAGGACGTATATATACAACCGACATAAATTGAAACATTATCATTACTATTATGTGAAAAGTAGTAGCCGTCAGTATTATAGGGTGACTGCACATCTTTCTATTAATTTCATTTTAATAAAAAAAGTAAAGAACTCACCAGAGCGCGTGCTACACGTAAATCTATGAGATCGCGATGTCACGTAAGAGCGAGTGACACGCTCTTGCTGCCTTTGTTTTTTTCATTATAAATAACATATCCATTTGGAGATTACACGGAAGTTCATGTTCATGGCCGGGCGGAGCATACGCAGAGCGGGCCCATCTTGGACCGCACTGTGAAGAACGTCTCCCGTGGCATCATGCTTTCTGCCTTGCAACTTCGCCTCCTAAATGGCGCTATAACTAGTTACTGCCTCCGCAACTCCTGTTGCTATTACTAATGCCATCTCTACCGCCTCGACAGCAAAAGCAGCAGCTATAGCAGACGGGATCAACGCCGAGAACGAGACACACTGTGGCCGGCACCACTCCAAAGCACGCACCGCAATCGCCGTCGAGATCAATCATAACTCTCGCGAGGTCACCGCCGCCGGCAGAAGGCTGGCTGCTCGCTCGTGCGCGTCTGCTCTATTTAAGGCTCGCGGCGGTGCGTGCGACAACGGCGGCGATTATTTACCGCAGAGCCTGCAACGTACCAACCGCAGTCGCTCGCTCTTGCGCCCGCTGTAGGTATAGAACACCGTGGCTGAGACACGCGCCGGCGAGCACCCAGGCCCCGCAAAGCGACTTGCACCGCCGGCACCCATGCAGCCTGTCGCAGTGAAGGTCACACAACTGACAGACACGCGCACACTGAACCACTTGCACTATAGCGTGCACTGCAAACGCACATACGCACGCACACACACACACACAAACACACACACACACGCACGCACAAACACACACACAAACACACACGCACGCACACACGCACACACACACACACACACACGCACACACACACACACACGCACACACACACAAACACACACACACACACACGCACACACGCACGCACGCACACATACAAACTTTACGCAGGCGCACTGAAGCACACGCACACACGCAGATGCACACTGAAGCACGCATACGGACACACAAACGCACGGGGGAAAGCGCGCACGCATGCACAACAAACGCGTCGAGTAGTTGTGCCTGGCGCAGATTCCCGACGCTATTTACAGCCACCGCGAGGGCAGAGGAGCGTTGCAGGCGTGCTATATAGCACTGGTGCTTCGGAGTTTTAGACTGGCTGCGCGCTTTGCTCTCGTTCGGTTATACAGCGCCGGGTCGGTCGCCCGTGCGAGGGACTGAGCACGTTTCCGTGCCAAGGTTCGGCAGTAAACGCGTGGTTTGCGGAACGAGAGTCCTGCGGCAAGGCAAGGGCCCGGGGAAAAGGTCGACATCGTAAACAAAGGCTCTCGGACGAGCGAGGCTCCGGCTGACTGATCCTCACGTTTCTACTCTTCAGCAGTATCTCACCTTCGTCTCGTTTTTCTTTTCGCTGCTTTTAGTTCCTTTTGTTTGTTTGGAGATCCTTCCGTTTTAAATGAATGTTTCTACGGAATGTATTGTGTGGCGCATAGTGCAAGGTGTGGCAGCAACTCTGCCAGTGTACGTTGTGGTGTGTGTTGTTCGAAACCTGCATATCGGTCTTTGTTTATCTCCTAGCCATTTTCATTTATCATGATTAGCTCGACCATGCAGAACCGCGACTATCCATAATAACCCTGGTTACCACCCAAGAAGCGTTTCTTTACGCAAGCTGAGGGAATGTGCGGTTAAAACAACAGGAAACGGGTGGTGGAGCCAAAGAGAGAGAGAACGTTGCCTCATTCTGCGTGGAAAATGCACCGCCAGAAATTTGCGAGGAAAAACGAAAATGTTTCAAACTTTCTTAAACAAACGCTACTGAGATTGAAGGATAAAGATGAAAAAGTAGGGTTGTTATCCTCGCTATATAATAATATTACTATTGCGAACCCCACGGCTAGAACTTATAAATTGCAATATGGGCCCATAAGGTAATTAGTTAAAAACCTAATATGTGGATTTTTGTTAATTAGTAGATTATGCGTTTCAATTTCTTTTGCAAGTAGTATCCGCCTCTTCGAGTAGACCAGCTCATGAACTAGAATTGCGCTGTCTGTCACAGGCAACCTTTACATTTTTTTAAAGCGTTTGTTGAACCACCCGCCATTACGGAAGTGACAAGACACGTTGCTCTGAAGCGTTGTCTCGCGACGTCAGAAACAGACGGGCTCCTGGCTCTGCGTCCATCCAAAGGACAACTTGCGTTCTCTGTGATGCTGGATTTTACGGTTTCGCTTCATATAGTACCAGTCAACGAGTTCGCAAAATGTACGTGCAAGACGGAAGTTGTGTTTGCGCATATAGACATTGAAGCTAGCCGCCTGATTTGCGGCTGAATTTAGAAATTAAGTCTGCGGCGTCGAGCTTAAGTTTACTGCAGGCCAGTTCAACTAATGAACGGCAGAGATCACTCACGTAGCTGGCTAAAATTAGGTTAATTAGTGTTGAAACATCTTCGGTTAAATGCGAATCCGCACTCAGTGACGAGGATTGGACTTTACGCCCAACGCGGACTTTAGTAATTGGACTGAAATATAGTTCCATGGGCTATGCGGTCACACTTGTCCCTCCTGCCCAACGAGCTCTGGACACACTTTCACTCGCCGTAAAACATGGCCGCCAGCGACTGCATCGGTAATCGAAGGAAATTCGTCGTCATACACAGAGAACAGGTCATTTCGAACGGAGACGCATATACAAAGAAACGAGGTCACCATTACCAAATGCGCTTGCAACGCCTCGTCTCCTGCTGTCGGCACAAAGCTAAAAGAAACAATTAATAAGCTTTTTTTTTCTTACGTATTCTGCAGTACGTTTAGCGAGACCCTGCGTAATCTTGCGAAACTTCCATAGCCCCCTTTTCTTCCCTTTAGTTCCGTAATGGCAAATTCATTTTAACGAGAATCGAACACTGCGTGCTCGGCGCTGATGGACAAGGGGGGAACGTTGGCTAACAGAATCTCCTCCAACGAGTTCGTTCCCTGCGGTGAATACTGCACAGGTGGACGACTTTCGGGAACTGTACAGAGGCCGGCCAATGGCGCAGGCTTTATTCGCCCCATTTCGCTTTCATCGGCGGCGGCTCTACGAAAGAGCTTCCTTTCTCCGTGTGGCCCGACCGTTCATGGCTTATTCATTGCCCCAGGGCGATGCCGACAGAACCGCTCTCTCTTCTACGGATCGTTCGGTACCTCGTTAGCGAACTGTCCCGAAGACAGCGCGAGAGGATATAACAATGGCGAATAAAAAAAGGAAGGACACGAACAGCCGAGGTGTCCCTAATGATGGCTGATTCATTGTTTCTTGCCCGGTGCTGCTGTAGTATACGCACTGTCCGAGGCGCGACGGCGTGCTTTGAGGTTGCGTTCTTCTATAGACTTGTTTCTGACACCTGCTCTCTTCGGCTAGGGTTTTGCACCGTTCGAAGGAGCAAATGGGCTCGGGGATTTCGCACAAGGCTGTGCGCGTAGTTTCTTTCTTTCTTTCTTTCTTTCTTTCTTTCTTTCTTTCTTTCTTTCTTTCTCTCGTTTTTTTTTTTCGTAGTAACCTTGGCTCTCTTTTGTCCCGGCTGTTCTGTATGCCCTGTCCTTTCGTGGTGCACATTTCAGGTCCGTAAGCGGCTGTGATTTGTGAGAAGAGTTTGTTTGGAAGTGTAGACACAGGCCAGATGTACATTCCCCGATTACAAATGGTGATCATATGATTCGCCTTAGGAGTCACAAGGGACTTTGCTATCGCTTGGCGAGTTTTTGAGAATGCGTAACTGTTACTTTTTCTGATTCAATAAAACTTGTGACGAACTTCTGTCTATCTATGTTGGGCTGCTAAGCACGAGGTCGCGGGATCGAATCCCGGCCATGGCGTCGCATTTCGATGAAGGCGAAATGCGAAAACACCCGTACTTAGATTTAGGTGCACGTTAAAGAACCCCAGGTGCTCCAAATTTTCCGGAGTCCCCCACTACGGTTTTGGCACGTAAAACCCCATATCTATCTATCTATCTATCTATCTATCTATCTATCTATCTATCTATCTATCTATCTATCTATCTATCTATCTATCTATCTATCTATCTATCTATCTATCTATCTATCTATCTATCTATCTATCTATCTATCTATCTATCTATCTATCTATCTATCTATCTATCTATCTATCTATCTATCTATCTATCTATCTATCTATCTATCTATCTATCTATCTATCTATCTATCTATCTATCTATCTATCTATCTATCTATCTATCTATCTATCTATCTATCTATCTATCTATCTATCTATCTATCTATCTATCTATGACGGGTGCAGCACCACTTGCAGTGACATCTTCAGGGCTGTTTGTCGCATCGCAAAGTACCAGAAAGCTTTTTCTTCTTTTTCTTTCTTTAGCATTTCTAGGGTTGCTCACAGTAATAGTGGCGTGTGCCACAGATCACGTCGAAGGAAATGAGTTATTATACTGTATACATTCATGGTTATGGCGTTGCCGCCGCCTTTGCGACAGGAGGCAATTTTCAGATATTCCATGTCGTCAGTGGCGTAGCCAGAAATTTTGTTCGGGGTGGGGGGTCTCACGTTGCAGCAAGGCCTCCTCCGTATAGAATTTGTCGAGGGATCAAATACATGAATAATAACTGCATTGCCATTGCCATTGTATATTAGATGCTGCAAAGGAATTACTGTCAAGTAAAATTTGTATTTTTTCGTAACAGAATATATTCGTATGACCAAAAAATTGTGGCAGAAATACCTGGTATCAATGCTTCCGCGTTTTTGTTTGGTCTATTTAATAAGTAAAGAAAATATCATACGAACTTTAGAACTTTATCAGTTCTAAACCAGCAAAGCGCAGTGCATGTAGCTGATATGAAAAACGTAAAGGTCATGAAATGAACAAGTTGAGGACAAATATTTTGATGAATCTTTGTCATTCAAGAACCTTGTTTACATTTTTGTACATATGCAACGGCCAGGGAAAAACCTCAATGACGCTGTCCTTCGTTGCAATAGATTGCGCTGGAGCAGATGTTACCAGTCACCGAGATTATAGTCGCAACAGTGAGTACACATAAAAAGGAGGTGTTCTGCAAAATATACATTAGAAACGCGAAGATAGAATGGAATATTCAAATGCGAACATACAACTTGATAGAGGATAAAAAAGTGTCGCTGGAAACAAAGTTCACTGCTTGTATACACAAAACCTCGCAATAAGTTATTTAAATATACGTATAAGTCACCAATAAATCTACGTATTTAAGCAGACGTCACTGTATATAATGCGTCAAACAAGACAGATAAACATGTTGCGCAGTCACAGATAGTAAACTTTACGCATAGAAAGACAGAGGATCCAGGCAAGAACAAAACTATGATCGCAGAAATCGAGGTATGTACTTGGGCCATGCGGCGGTCATGACAGCACCATATAGGTAGCATAATAGAGGAATAATGCAGAAATCAGTACGAAAATGTGTAATTTAACTGCCTGCAGAGCAGCAACAAATATTCTGCAGCCAAAATTAAAGAAGGCTATTGCTTCGGTTCAAAAAAGAAGTAAAAGCAGGTAAGCTAAAAAGGAAATAAAAGGCCAAACGAAAGCCCTCAGATGATGCGGAAAGTTGAACTACCCAATATCCGAGTGTGTTTGTTGGGAAACGCCGCGTGGGCCGGGCTTTCAATGAGCAAGGTCGGTCAAAATTGGTTATTGATGTCCTCGTAATTCTCGTATTCACATGATAATTTTTATCATGATGCTAACTGTTAAAATAAATGGCGAAAATTTCTGCGGTTTTAAAAGCTAATGAACAGTCATACGTTTTCATAATTACGAGTTTACGTACCTGAAGGAACAGAGCTTTTTGCTTGCATTGATATTTGCTGCTTCGCTATCTAAAGGAAAAACTTCACTCGGCGGGGAAGTTTAGCGAAGCGGTCAGTGACTTCGGACACGTTGATGCCGACCTCTCTGGGCGTATAGAAGCGCCAGCCTAACCATGCGTTGCTCTGACATTGTAGAGCGCAAGTAGTTTTTTAGTAATCTCATGTTAAAAAATTTTTCTCTGTGCTGGCAGTGGTCATCGGAAGGGTGACTAGAATCTTGAGCACTTTGTACACAATTACATAGAACCTGCAGTCGGAATGAGAGAGGGCATCTATTACGGTGCTAAAACCTAAAAACACTCCTTCGATGACGTTGGCATCCTTGTTTAGGTACCTTGCACAAACAGTAAGCTGTTCGATTCCAGCAATATCCGTCGTTTCGTCAGCAAGTATGGAGAAGCAGCCTGCAGCGTTTACTTTTGCATCTAGGCTTTCTTCGATAACTTCACTACAAATTTCTATAATTTTGTGTGGTACACCTGCACGCTTAAATATGAGGCATTACTGGGGCAACTTTCCACATGGTTCTTCAGATATGTATCTCCACAATAAGCCCGCATGCGAAGAAGCGCTCTGAAAATACCAGTATTTTCAGCGGGGGCTTTGCTTAAATCCATAGGGCCACTGTCCCTATGGCCACGGAGAGCCAGACCTTGTCGTCCGCAAAAAAGAACTGCCTCGATAATAGGCCGTTAACTTTCGTCTGTTTTCTCTTATTTTAATTCCCTGCGCTGGTCCAGCTGATCGATCACATTGGGCGCACTTCCTGAAAATGTTTGGAGAAAATTATCAGCTGCTAGCTGACAGTCACGGTGATATTTAGTATTTTCGTGTCTGTGGAAGATTGTAAGCGCGTGCTTCCATTTATGGAACGGCTTGGACACGAGGGCTCCATTGCGCGCATGTTGCCCCAAGTTTATAAGAACATTAAACCCATAAAGTTCCAGAATTGAATATCTAAAGCACGCCTTTGCAAATGTCGGTGCACCTTTCGCGTCAAAAGATTATCAGAACTTTATACCCATAAAGTTTCGGAATTGAAATCCATGCCCTCCGTCGATTCTGCGGCCGCTGCGAGATGCCGCAATGTGCCCGCTCGCTATCGAAAAGCCCTTGAATGTTTGTGCTCGGATGGGGCTCCTTGCGTTATGTGACTCCACGTGCAAGGGCGTTGCCACGAAATCCAGCCCTAGATCGCAATGTTCATGCCGAAATGTCTTTTCGAGCGTGAAAAAGACATTGTAGACAAAATCCAGAATGATTCCCGGTGCCGGTGGTTGTTTTGGTCGGCGGTGCATGCCAGCACGAAAAAATTTCGGGGGGAGGGGCTGAAGCCCCATCAGCCCCCCCCCCCCCCCCCCGGCTACGCCTTTGCATGTCATTGAAACTATTGTTCTACGTTGCTGTGGTTCACTTCAACGTTTGAAGATGGCGCCACCAGTCCTATCGTTCACATATGCAGCCAGAGCCTGCATGACGTAACCACTGTGTTCCACTTCATTTCCTTTTCGCGCTTCGTCAGTAGTCCGAGCGGCTCCTCGCCTACGTCATCAGCAAGATCCGCCGTTCGCTAGCGGCAAATGATGAAAAGGAATGCAATCTAGTGAAAGTAATCCCTATATTATACCGGCTCTGTATTCCGTAAGAAACAATCCCTACAAAGACAAGCTAAATCTCCCTAGTCGTTTTAACGCGGGTAGCGTTAAGGGCCCCGTGTTGCAGAAAATTCGGCGTCGGCGTCCGTGGTGGACAAAATCATTCCCAACCACCCCACCGCGCAGGCCCTCCACGTGGTGCAAGGTTTTGGTGAACAAAAATTGAATTTCTCAAGTGAAATCCGTCAGAAAAATGGTAAAGTATGGCTTAACCACAACCTACAGACATGGTGGCGTCGAATTGTAATTGGAATGTACGAGAAAACATAATTCTGTTACGAGGTAACTCAAACCACAATCCCCTTTTCCAGCATTTATAACAGCGGCGCGCTCGGGTAGTTTGCTTGCGAAAATGCAATCCAGATGGCGCTCGCATCCTCGGCAGGTCAAATTGGGATTTCCTGCCTAATGCGTTTTGCCTAATGCCTGCGTAATACGTTTTGGACACGCGCGCGCGTCGGGGCAATAGCAAAAATTAATGAAATAATAAAAAAAAGGTCCTAGGGCCTTCACTTTTTAATATAAGACGACATATATAGCCCCTGGAATAACGTCTTCCCAGCAATGCATTTCTGTTTAAAAGTGAAGCCAACTTTAGGGGATCTGTTTAAGCTTGGTCTTTGTAAGCTGGCTTTCCCACGTTCGTGTTGTAGTGAAGCCCACTGAAAGAAAAATGCGATGCGAACGGGGCCCGCCCGATAACGCTATCGCGTTCCACTCTTAAAGGCGAAGCTTAAGCGTCCTCCAATTTTTTTAATATTCCAGAGTATGTAACCTATCGTTTCTCTTTAATCACAGAACTAAAAGCTGTTCGCAAAGGTGAAATGAAAGAAAGTTTCAACACCCGTGTGTGTGGACGTTATGGTTGGGATCTGAATTGGAGAATCGAACCGAGGGGCCTTGCCGAGGGGCCCTGCACTGGTTTAATAAATTCGTCAGGATTTTTAGCGATAGACTAACCTTCCCGCCGGTCATCTTAATAAAGAATATTTGAAGAATGCTTGCAATGAGTCGATAGTGTTTAGATAAAACACCGATTGATACCTGTGGCATACGTGCGGAGCCATGTATCCGCTAACAGCCATTGGCCGACTGTTACGATACGCCGACCTTTTCAACAAGAGAGCGCCGTCACCGAACAGCCTAAAATACACCGACATTCCGCGACGGTGGTCATTCTTTACTTAGAAACTATAGCTATCACAAATTTCGCAAATATTCCAATTTCAGTCGATGAGGAAGTCAAAAAAGCGCGGCTGGCATTTGCATGCTGTGTCCACATGGGGCCAATTGTTTCGCAACGCCTGCTTATAATAGAAGTGCGCTGTACGCAAGCATGACTCACGTATGCAGCTGGTCGCACATACACTGCACATGTGTCGCGCGGCTGTTTTCGCCGGACGCAGCCGCGCAGCGCCGACCTAAAAGTCGCGAGTTAGCATCACCGCATAATGCTGGCATGCGTACCCTCCATGGCAGCGCTATAGCCAAGTCTGCAATGTGTCCTTCCGTCCAGCCGAAGTGACGCGCAGTGACGACACAAAGCGCGTGTCTAATATATTGCGCACGCCTTACGGTCTGGTACGCGTCCTTGCCTGGACAGCCACCACTCTCGCCGCAACGTCCGTTCAGTTTCAAAAGGACCTTATAAGTGAGAAGGGAAAAAAAAAGTTTCAAGGAAGAGAAAGGACGCATGGCACATACAGTGACGCTAGGCGCGCTTCCAAGCGTCATCTCACGCGAAGCCGGGGCGACACGCATGCAGCGACGTTTCCTGCGCTCGCACACAATGCGCTGTGTGTTGTTGGTCGTCCAAGGAACTGACCGCTGCCTCGGATTCGCTTGTGCGCGCAGCCGACTCCGCTGCCAAGATGCGCCATTACGCGCATCGCTGGGTTCGTCCTCGGCCTTCGCCGGCCGTTTCCGCTGCGGCCCGGGCGTCGTCGTCGTCTTGAGCAAGCGTCGCGTCTCGCGGCGTCTTCGAGCGTGTCGGACTCTCGCTTGATATCGTCATCGAAGGGGGAGGAGAATGGGAGAAAGTATAGTGGAAGCGGAGGCAGTGGGTGTGAGGTCGATATGACATGTGCCGCGAGTGACTGACCACCTCCACCGCGGACCACGTATTACACCCGCAATCACAGCTATTGAATTTCATTCAGTTAATCAATCGATAGGCAGTAGTGACGGGTCCTGTGTATACAAAGGGGTAGTGACGTAATCAAGCGAGCTTGCCACTCGCACATACTGGGAATTTCTCGTCCGAGGGCAATAACTGCCAAGCTCCTATCCCAGTCACGGAGGAAGTTCCGAAGATTGCCCGGTATTTTCAGACGGGGATAAAAAACACACGCTGCTACCTTCAGTGTAGCCTGTGGGCTGCCCCGGACATCTAAGGGCATCGCTGACCATTTATATTGCTCTGCTCCGTGCGACTATAAGCGCTGGTTGTCCCTCAAAGAAAGTTGCACGGTACTGGTACGTAGTACTGGGATCGCCGAAACTGCTTTAATAGGCTAGAACTTCGTTAGTTATCGGAATTGACCAGTCAAATCACTCCGCTAGCTAAGAACGGCCACGAACTATACGATGCACCGAATCAAGAAAGGGCTTTCAATCTTCTCATACCCCTCCCCTCCTTTTCTGCTACTCTCTCGCACTCCTCGGCCGCTCTCTGATATTTCTTCATATTTCCCTGAATTTAAGGGGAAAACGTAGCAATTTAATGGGCAGCCCAATTTCCTGAATTGAGCGTATGCCGATGCGTGCGAGACTCATTGGCTACGTTTTAGAGTATGGACGGCGGCGCCTACGCTATACGGTCTTTGCAAAAAGCTAGCACGTTTTGGGATCGGGGTCATGAAAACGTCGACAGCTACACCGTCGGGAGGGTAGTGTTGGGAGGTCGTAAAGTTGCCTCGGGTTTATTCGAATGCGTAAGTGCAAAGTCTAATCAGTCGGCGGTCTCCATTTCTTGATCCATACATTTTAGTGAGTCCGCGTGCAATGCCTGCCTCAAAATGCATTTTATTTTAACGTGTCGTGGCGTTTGTTTAATTAATTATTTATTTATTTACTTATTGGAAAGTCGTCGTTTTCAATACGCCTATAAAGTGGTTAGCAATAACTATCGACGCAGGCATCACGGCCTTCGCGGTATGTCGCGGAGAAACAAGCTGCTAATCGTGACCTTAAGTTTATTTATCCTGAAAAAAAAAGAAAAAAAAAGAAAGAAAAGTTCAACTTCTATCGGTCGTTACACGCGCATTTCAGATTCGAAAGCTAAGTTATTCACCGCCAGTCAGGATGCGCTGGATATGTAAAAACACAGCGGCGAAAAACACCGGCCATAATTTTGTGTGCTTGAGAAGCATGTCTCGTAAGAAGCCGTAAATCTGTACGTGCGTCGGCTCAGTAATGGGAACGTAAAATACGCGTTGGAAAAGCCGTAGAAAAAAAATTCTCGATTCGACGAGCACGTCACCAGGCAGTGGAATGTGCACGACAGCACGATCTCGTTCTGCCGTTTTCAAACAAACGCAAAACATTGTAGCCTTATATTTGATGCACGTTGCTACTCGTACTGCAGTATGTATAAATAAATATTCCTTTAGATTTTTCTATTTTTATGTTCCTGTCTCTGCATATCGTAATTAGTTTTACTCGCATGTTCACCCACTCCTGCCATAGCCCTAACGGGCAGCAGTATGTATAAATAAATAAAAATAAGTAAATAAATTTACAGGATTCCTCGGCACGCTGTGTTTCCTTCACTTCCACTGCTGTGCTGTTGCTTCCGCTATTGCTTCCTGCGGTGACTTAAGTGGCATCAGAAACGAAGAAACCTCATTCAGCCCGCCAGTGCTTATCGTGCACTTGAAAACCCCAAACGCTCTTTTCTGCCCATCGCATCACAAGCCTCAGCTCGAGCTCGAACACCCAGTTCACACGAGACACTTTCCATCGTGATCGAGCCCGATAGCTCATTTGCACGACATCGGCATTAGACTTTCTCTCTTTTTTTCCTATTAATCTTTTCCTACCCCTTCCGGTCCCTTCAGTATAATTGCAGGGTAGTCCAATCCGGCTCCGTCCTGGTTACTCTCCCCGTTTTTCGTTTATGGTTATCTATCTCTTCGTCTCACCGCCTATCACGTGCGCCGGCTCACCGAGTCCTCGTGAGAGACATTTACGGGGGAGACTTGTTTACCATTTTAGTTTTAGCCTGATCGAGCGCCTTCCTCCCTTCTATAGAGCTTGATGGCTGATTATTACGGTACACCATCGTGCGTGAACGATTAGGAAAGCCCGTCTATCCGCCTTGCATAATGAATGCGCGCGTGGCCTATACGAAGCCCGGTTCTTTGGCTTCGGAAAATACGTACCAGTGGGGCAACGGGAAAATTGCAGTGCGCGTGTTGAAAACCCTGGGCCCAGTTTACCTCGACAGTGCCCGTGCGTGATGCTGGGTGCCGGGCTATATGCAAAGTGCGCACTGCATCAACCAGAGGCTTTTGCCCGTTTCCGCGTCGTGACTATTGCTCTTTGGTTTTACTTTGTATTTCTCCGTTTCTTTCTTTTGTTTTATCGGCACGCGTGTACAGGGCGGGAAAAACTACGGCTTCGTGACGCACCAAGACAAGTGCACTGCTGTGCGTTTTGCTTGAGACCTGGCAGAACAACTGCATTAGCAAAGCTCTGTCTCTCTCTCTCTCTCTCTTTCTGTGCCTTTTCTGGCGTTTCTCTCGGTTAAGTATAAGTCAAAGGGAAGGACGCGCAATAGAGACAAACTTTTTTTCTTTTTGCAAGCGCTCCGGTAGATGTTTCTTGAACAGCAATACTTTTATTCGCATCACTAAGTGATCGATCATGACTACCATGGAAGCATGTTGTAGTTAAATCGGCTGAATGTGGGATTCTATTTCGCGTCAGAGAGGCTCTGTCTGACCAAAACCGCATTAAAAAAAACTGTAGAAAGAAAGGAGAACCTCATTAATGAAATCGTCATGTTAACTTGCCTGTTACGTTTTCTTCAAAAGATTACTCATTACAATGTTGGGACGGACCTGTTCGCTTATTATATGAGCACCGTACAGTGCGAAATTGCGGTGAAGCTTGTTATTGCAGTTTTGCAAGGAAAAAAAAAACACATTCACTTATTCGCTACATCCTGAAGTTATGTTGCGCATATCCGTTGTCCCCGCGAAAGTTAAAAACAAACCGAAAATGTGGGTGGTCAAGAATGCAATAAAAAAAATATTATATTAGGCGTTTTTTTTTCAGTTTTTCTTTTCTTTTTTCTTTCAGCTGTAAGAAACATAAACGTGGAATGGGGCGCAAAAAACGCAATTGCATTCCTGTATAGTTGGGAATTTTGCAAAGTGTGAGCTCACTAAGCTCATGATAAATCAATATGACCAGTTAAGTTATGTACACATTTGGCTTCGATAATTCGATTCAAGGAACTATTCTAGTGCACGAGTGGCAATAACAGTATGAAGCATGCGGACCAACGCTCTAGGCATGTTCATTTAGTCTTAATACCAAGGGCTCTGTAACTTTTGACATGCGCATCGTTATAAAACTGGCACAAAAGCATTTGAGTCGCACTTAAATAGTTTCCCGAAACTGTTTCCGAGTTTCGAGTTATATTTACGTAAAACTACAGTGAATTTCTCGGGTCGCCTTGAATCGCGGGGTTCTCTGATAACTTGCTCAGCTCTACCGCCGTTCAGTGGGCGTGCACTGAGCACTAATCGGCTTCGATTTGCTTTTGTAAGTTGCGGCGTAATACAGTTGAATAAGATAAGAGAGCTACTTCTCTCTTGCGTATACTACATAACTGAGCGCTGCGATTTCTCGCGATATCATTGTCAGCTTCTCCGAATTAACAGCCGAACTACAGAGGTGAAGCTGCGATATCTGCCACACTCTATTCTGAAAAAGAAAAAAAAAATGTCGGTGAACAATAAAGTTATTACCAACCAAATGTTGGTACAGCTGGATATAGCGGCCTGGAAATATAAATGAGAGACTGAGAGAACGAGATAACGACATTGTGACTCTTTTTTAAAATTGTTTTTTGCCCGTTACGCTTAAACTTCGAGTCAGCGCTTTTCGCTTAGCATACTCTCGTGCGCTTTTCTCAGTTCGTTACCACCATCGGAGCCAGAATCAGATGTTCCACATAATAGCTAGCTGTTTTATTTTTTTGGTATCTCATTTCCTCGTTGATTCTCGGCGGTGTACACTTACCTCACCGCGTAGTGCCTTCATTTAAGAACTCTCGCTGAATAGTGATTTGGAGAGTCGAAACCCAGACAGACGGGCGCGCACCTCTATAGACGACAGAGTCGGAACACTCGATCGCACCGCCCTGCTCTTCTTTCATCAAACGTGTGTTTTTCTGTCCAATTTCTTTCGGGCTTTAAAATGCCGCTTTTGATATGAACCTTATTCCCCCGGAGCACTCGAGTAATTGAGCCACTGGCAGCGGATCCCTGCGAAACGATCGTTACATCCACCGCTATACACTCTGTACAGAGAAGCCTCCGGGTGGTTTTCTAGTCCTCGTTATCTCATTCGCGCCTTTACAGCGCGTGTTTAAACTTTGTTAATGCTCTGTTTTCTGACTGCGCCTGTATACTTTAACTCAGACAGTGTATTAGTTCCGTCGTCGGTCCGCTGGGAGTTATACATTAGCGTATATTAGTCCGGCCTTCTTAGCCCACCTTTAGTATACACTAACATATTGAACTTCTGCCAGGGCTTTCAAACCCCGGCTTATCTATTCCCCGCACTCGGCTATTTCGTGAAAAAAAAAAGAGAGAAATGAAGAAAGAAATAAAGAAAGAAAGATGGTTGCTTCTATAGCGACTAGCTCGAAGAAAACCCCAGGGAAAATGAGGCTCTCTACATTGAACGGTTTTTTCAGCACTTGGACACGCAAGATAAAATTGGAACTTCTTGCCCCCATTGACATGAAAAAAAAGAAAGAAGTTGACAAAAATAGTCTATTAAGCCCTTCGTGGGGCAAATCTACCGTATAGCGCTAACCGAACCAAGCTGTGCAAAGTTTGGATGGTGCGTACCGCCCGAAGAGAACTGGAAAGGCTGTCAACGTCAAGGAAGGCGCAACGGCAGAAGCTCTCAAAGTATATAAAAGACTTCCGCGTAGATCTTTATCTAGTTTTCTATAGGTTTTCCGTGTTGACGACGCTGCCATGCTTTCTGAATCAATTTATACAGTTCCTTCCTTTGGCAAATGCTTGGCGGTCAGGAACGCGGTGTACAAGTAAAATCCCCTTGTTTCGTCAAAGCTACAAAGAGGATGATTGAAGATTGATGCGTGATCGCAGTTATTTCAGAGAGTTTCAAATGTCTTGGCGTAGTTTTTTTATTGTCATATGTCTTGGGACGATCATATAAACTATCTAACCACGAAGTTAGCTCCAATCACTGGCATAGTGGGCCGATTAAGATATCAACTATCAGCACGAACTAAATCGCTTCTTTATAACACGCTTTTTTATTCTCGCCTCAACTACTGCCAACTAGTATGGGGAATCTCAGCTCCCTCTAGCTTGCAACGCATTCATCATTTACAGAAAAAAATACATTTGTCATGTTTATAATGCACCATACCGATCCCACACAGCTCAACTTTTTCTCAATGCCAGGGTAATCAGTATACACAACTTGTATAAATACAGACTGAGCGTGAAGTTCAAAACTGAGATAAGAGAAAACCTCAGCAGTCTACAAATTCTAGCAAATTTGGAAAATAAATTATCATGCTACCCAACTAGATATGCAGAAAGCTGGTTCGTTCATACTCCTCGTCTTAATACCGGAAAAGAGCGTTTATCTTACACATTACCCTGTCTTTTGAACGCCTACGAATTAGATGGCTTTGATTTATTTTCTTCTTCTTATCGGAATCTCCGTATTATGTACAGTGCTTAATTTTGCACACTTCCTTTCGCTGTGATTTCATGTGGTTCCTTGTTTTTTATTGTTCATATAGTCTGTTTTTGTTCAAGACACCATCATTACCCTGTTTGTTACATTTCACTTACTATGCCAATTTTGTGTATACTTTTATGAGCTGATATGCTGCTTCTGCCAAAATAAACAAATCAGGGGCTGTGGGCTGGCCAAGCTGCATGTGAGCAGGTTTTTTTCCCTCCGTCCTCCCATCTAATATGTATGATGACAAATAAACTTATTATTATTATTATTATTATTATTATTATTATTATTATTATTATTATTATTATTATTATTATTATTATTATTATTATTATTTATTTTTAGATAACACAGCCCTGCAAGGCCCCTGGAATAGCGCAGCAGCAGGTAAATTGTTTAGAAAGCAAACTTAAACGGAAACATCTTCTTCTTTCTGGGGTTTTACGTGCCAAAACCAGTTCTCATTATGAGGCATGTCGTAGTGTCAGCTAAGGCGTTGCGCTGCTGAGCACGAGATCGCGGGATCGAATCAAACAGAAACAGTAAAATTCAAAGTAGAAATGAGAATATCGATTTGTTGATTCAATATATAAAATATGACAGTCGCGCGGGCCAGCGACATCCAGGCATCGGGTATACAAGTCGTTATAACGGACTTTCGAATTGACTGCTCTGTGCTGATTTCCTGCCAATAGAACTGGTGTCATTAACTACCTATAGGCTCCTCGATGTGTTCGTAGGGGCGCGCTCGCAGAGGCGTGTTCAGAAGAGGAGGAAGAGGAAGAAGATGTGGAATCATTAACTTCAGGGTAGCAGTGATTCAGCAGTTTCGTCGTGTAACGTACCTACAGCTTGCAGTTCGGTGGTGTAAGAGTCTGACGCACAAAAAAAAAAAAAAGTGTGTGTAATGCCGCATAGCTTCGAACTTTAGCGTGTCATTTTTTTATTTGTTTATTTAGATGACCAGGAATAAAACATATTCAGATGCTCTAATTGTCGCATGCGCACGCTTAGCTGGAATCGGAGGGTGTTTCTTTAGCTGGTACGGCCACTTGTATTAGCGTGCATAGACGCAGCACGATCGCGACCGGATTACGTTCCCGTCGGTCTAGTTGTCGGCTCGCTCATACGTTTTATTATTCAATGTTATCCCACAATTGGCCAGCGCTTCTATGGTCGGCTAAAGCTCAGCTTACCAAGAAAGCGTTTAGATTACCCACGACTCCGCGTAATTTAAAGATTCATGGCTCGCACACTCGGTACCGGGTAACGAAGAGAGAGCGTTTCAGGGAAGCGCCTCCTTTTTCGATGCTATTCTTTTCTTTTTCTGCTGAAACGCTTGGTTTTTGCTGTTGTGCGAAACAATATCAGTAAAATGACCGGGAACGCACGTGAAGCATCGCGCGCCGTTATTCCTGGATATGCGAGAGAAGAGCTATACGTACAACGAAAGCCGTCACTGAACTGCGCCTCGTATACCGACGGACTTGCTTGGTCACCGAACCGTTGAACTGCACAGCAGAGATTGCGCTGAAATAAAGCACCAGCATTCATGCACGAGCGGTGGCATTTCAGAGCGAACCTTTCTTGTTGTGTCTTTTCCGGCACGGTCTGTGTCTCCCGTTTCCCAGAAGGACTGGCAGCTTTTCCACGAACTCTCATTTGCACCAGGGACCGCGCCCGAGCTAGTGGGCCTTGCACTGTTCTCAAAAGATCGATACGTTATATCTCCTGCTCATGTCCCGCTTATACTTCGTTTTACTGCGCTTCCGCGAAGATGAGAGTGGACGTTCGTTGTACTGCGTGGTCCCCTGGGAGGCACGCTTTGGGCTGTTGCTACCGCTTCACCTTGCTTATGCCGCACTGGTGTGTGTCGCTATCTTCCTTTTTCTTTTTTTCTCCATTACCGCATCGTCGCTATCGTCGGAGCTGTGACGTTGAGCTGTTGGACGTGAGATACTGGGTTTGGTACCACACGGAGTGGCAGCTGCATTTCGACGAAGGCGGGACGCATGAATGACCTGTTAATGAGACCTTTCGTTCAGAATGCTAAACAAAGAGAGTTTTGTGTCAAGTGGACGTGGAACCTCTCGCCGTGGTTAGTCCCTCGTAGAAGAATAGATGCAGTTGGGCGACCGTGAGCGCGCGTGAATAATTGAATAACGGAATCCTTCAACATTTATTGAAAGTGTGGCCAGCTGGACTTGTGGCAGCATTATTAAGATACAAACAGTGCGGGATTTCACCAGCTCACGATTGCATTCCCTGGACCCTGACTTGCGACTTCGCCTGCGACCCGGACTCTCTCGCCGTGAAGCAATCTTAGTGCGCCGCCTGTGGCTGGACATCGCAGTCACGAACGCTTATTCATTCCTTATCGGAATGGCCAACAGCGCCCTATGCAACTCTTGCAGACGGGATGAGATCATGAAGCATATTCTATGCCACCGTCCAACCTTCGACTCTCAACAATACGCTCGGCGTACTAGCCTTAGCAGCTTAGGTGACAGACAGGTTCTCGGAAGCGAAAATCATGGAACATTAGACAAAGAAGACTAGTAATGCACAAGGTCGTCAAAAAATTAAATTCTGGTGTTTTACGTGCCAAAACCACGATCTGATTATGAGGCATGCCGTAGTGGGGGACTATGGATTAACTTTGACCACCTGGGGTTCTTTGATGGGCACCCAGTGCACGACACACATGTGTTTTTCGCATTTCCCGTCTATCGAAATGCGGACGTCCGTGGCCGGGATTCAAACCCGAAGCCCCGTGCTTAGCTGCTCAAAGAGAGAGAGAGAGAGAGAGAGAGAGAGATGCAGAAGAAAGGGTAAAGGGAGGTTAACCAGCGAGGAAGGTCGGGTTTGCTTCCCTACGCTGGGGAGAGAGGGGAGGGGGAGGTAAAGTGACAGCAAAGTAGAGATAGAGAAACGCCATCAAAGAGCTTATGCGCTTCTTGAATGCAACTGACGGACTGTATGCGTGAGTGAACATTCACCGGCGGGTGTGCGCACACTGATTCCCCTTCAGCTTTCTTATCTTTTTACTTTCTTATTCCATTTCCTCTTCTCCACGTGTAGGGTAGCTAACTGGGCGCGACGTCCGTAAACCTGCCTGCTTTTCATTTCCCCCCCCCCCCCCCTCTCTCTGCGGTTAAAGTGGCACAGAACGACAGGCACCTTTGCTGTCGGTCCGGCGTCTCCTTTATTTTGGCGTATTTGTTTTTGTTTTCTTGTTTTAGTGAATATAGTGAGCTTTTCTTTTGACATTTAGTGACCTGACGTGCATAGATTCTCGGTGCTGTTGTTTTCCTATGAGCGTTGAGTAGGAATGCCACATTTATGCGCCCTTAGTTGCACCAGTGCGTCACAAGTTCTGCCAAAGAGCATGGTAAACTAGTCGACTATAGTTAACTCAACTGCAATTCTCGTAATATTGCTAAGGAATGCTTCCAATTAATCTATTCACTCGCACGGCGATACGGTGGATGGATAGGTCGCACGTTCCTGCGCTTGAGTGCGCAATATACGGGTGGCAGGTGACGTATAACGAAAAAATTAGTACACTCATATGATATATAGCTTGACACCATTCCCCGCTTGACGCGCGCCGATTTCACAAAGTCGTGTCACATCCTCTTTGAGCTAGATGCGCACAAAAATATCAGACGCGTTCAACAGAGTCGAAAGATGCGTAGTTGAATCAATCAGTAAAACTGCGCTCTGTCTGCGTCACAAGAAGCGTGCTATGAAATGGGGTAAACTGTGCTATTATACTGTAATAAACTTTACGTATCTAGGAATTCATTGACAGTACAAGTCAGGGCATAAATATCGCTATCGGGTTTTCTCACTTCCACTATGTTCACCGCTATGGCACTTCCATACCAATGTGCCAGGAGCAGCCGCAACTTAATTTTGTGTTGTATTGCATTTCCGGTATGTGCGCCTGAACGTGATACAGTGAATGAAATAACACGAAACATATTGCTCCTAGTTCCGCTGGCATACCTAAAGAGAGAAAGTAATTAGAGAAAGTTTTGTTTCTGACCTGTTACATGCGTAGTTTGACTGCCAACAGTATATGGTTACCTGATCTTATTCTTAACATTGCTTCCTTAGAATATATGTCGTTCTTCGGGCTGTGTTAAAACTGGCCAGTAGTAGAGCGTGTTCCGAGGCAAAGATTCTGGGACCATGGCCCCATGCTTCGCAGGCATACAAAGCAGCGTTCGAATTACTGCAGTTTATGAAGCTGACTGGCATCAGTGATCAAATGTTGGCGTGATGAGCAGCCCCACGTGTTCGCACTGCTGATGCATCTTTCCTTCTCCTTCCTTCTTCTCTTTGGTTTCTTTTCATCCCTTAACCCTTTTCACACTGCGAAGGGCAGCAAACCAGACCCGCTGTCTCGTTGACCTTCCTACCTTTACCCCTCTTCCCCCTCATTGTTTAGGATATCTGTAGCAAATGCGAGAGCCTAATTAATGCCTACGCAGCGTCCTTTCCCCCTCTTTGCTTTCCAGTCATTTTTGCGAAAGGCGCCAAATTTGGTGTTCGAGACAAGTAAACATTGACGCCGTTCGGTCCTGTCAAGAGCGTAACGCGGTTCATGGACATCACCTGTCGCTTTCCTCTGGCTGCGCAGTCAGACACGAGCGTCGCACAAACATATACATTACACAAAGTCCGTTCTTCCATCGCTACGCTGACTCTTTTCTATTTAAATGGTTGGATTATTGTTAAAATGAGCACAAAATATAACGTGCCTTATCTCACAGCGAAAAAAAAAAAGAGAAAAAAAAGAACACACCCACACTTCGTTTCCGGTGTTACCAGTTACAGTTTAGTTCGGGAGAGTGTTGACGGAGCTTGCATTATGCAGAGATATTTTTAGGTTTTACGGCTGTCACTTGTCTTACCGCACGTGGTACTTTATAGCGATGTTGATTGGAATGAGAGTAACAATAATGTGAACAATGTTATGGGCAATCAATGAAAGATTTGGATAAGATAGCGTTGTTGCTTTGTTTAAGACATTTCTTGCGAAGCAACGCTTTTTTAATTTGTCTCTCGCAGAGCTTACGCTGACATTCATCGAGACCTTGTAGGAAAAAAATTGAGTCCTTACTGGCGTTTAATATATTCGTGCATAACGGAAGCAGTAGAGGGAGGCACGTCGGCGATGAAGGAATGGAGAATGAATAAAAAAGAAACACGCGATATAACAAGATCTTTGAAACGTTTCCACCCTCGTTACACGTTCTCGATCACATCCCCACTCCTATTTACTTCTTTTTAGTCTTCTATGCTCAAAAATTCTTCTTTACTTTTGCTTGGCCCTGCTTTCCTTTAGTTTCGACTAACTTTGTCTTCTCAGGGAGACCCCATAAATGTGCTCGTGCGAACAGGGTCAAAACCACTTCCTCATTGCCGCTTTTATCGGCCACTTGTTACCACGTCTTGGCCTTATCCTCGTCCTTTCTTTTAATGTCATCGTCGTCTCTACATGGAAGCAATAACAGGATTTCTCGCTGTCGTCTTCTTCTTTGCTCGGTGTAGCTTAACGCCGTCAATCACTCCCTTGGGCTTATCGATCATTACAGAGGCGCCCTTGGCCCTCTTTTAGGGAGGGCACGCTATCGCTGGCGTGTTCTTATCACCGTTTTCTCCCCTAGGTTAGCCTCCTCACTGTTCTTTATCTACGAGAATCCTCACTGCGCCATTGCGCGAGGAATCTGCTAAGTTCACGCCGCAAAAGCGAAACGTTCAGATTTGTGAGCGCGTGTGTGTTTTCATTATTGCAAATCTTCGTGCGAATGATCACTATGGCTGCTTGTTTGAAGCCGGCGTCCTGTTGTACGCAAGACACATATGTACACTTGTCCCTCCGACCCGCCCCTCGTGGCACAAGCTTGATCTCCCTTGCGCGCAATGACAACAGTGCAGCAAAATAAATTCGCTGTGTATTATTTTGTTATTTTTTATTTGTTGCCCAGAACAGTCAGCGTATAAATGATAAACAACCGTATTGCACACAGCTCTTAGCTTGTGGTTTGGACGTTTTCTTGACTACAAGAAAGAGTGAGAGAAGCAGGATGCGAAAGCAGACAGATGAACCGGGAATTAATATATATATATATATATATATATATATATATATATATATATATAACCGGCAATTTAAACAGCGCTACGTGTGATTGTTGTGTGCCTCTTCTACGTCCTCGTCTTTCGCGCTGTTTTCAAGTTGAAGTTCAATATCTGGTTTGCTACCCTGCGCTGGGGCAGGGTAAGGGGAGACATAAAACTGAAACGAGAAGCGGGGAAGAGAGAGAGCGAAACACACTCTGAAACGCAATATCACCGTCGTAAAAGCCTAGACTATATAAGCTTCAGAATAAGCGAGCGCGAATGCAAGTTCACGACGGTGCAACCCTAAGATTTACAAGATAAAGAGCGAGAATGCCTGCACCTTCACGAAGGTTGCCGCGAGAAGAGCATGCAGTTCGTGCAGAGGTTAACCATCTGGATAGCGCCGTGTGTGCCCCTGCATGTGTTTCTTCCTCTGTCCCGTCTCTTAATCGCGCTGCCGTAAACCTATTCAAGATGCGTTACTAACAAGCCCGCATTGCGACCCTCGTGAAAGAGAAAGGAGACGCTGCGCGCCAACGCGACCCGGTTCTGACAGCGCCATAGCTGCGTGGCCAGGCTCAGTCTCGGCGCTGTCGAAGCGACGGCGCGCTAAACGAGGTTCGGTCACACTTTGTTCAATTCCCGGGCAACCTTGCTCCGTTTATTCCTTTCTTTCATTTCTTTCTTTCTTTCTCGGAAACAAAAGCCACCCTCGCTAACGACATCGGCCAAGCTCGCCGTGTGGTCACCCGCGAGAAATGCGGCGAGTGCGTGCGCGCGGCAACGCAACGCGTGAATGACGTCGGCCGACGACGACGACGCAGTCACAGGCGCAGCCGCGAAACAGCCATTACCACCCGTGCGACGAACGTCAGCCAGCACTCTCCTTCTTCTTTCCTCCTCGCTCGTTCCTCCTGGCAGAGCCTATTGTATAGGACGCGGTGCGGTGTTGTTACTCCCATTGTTGGCGCTTGCGCCGTTCAATTTATTTCGTTTACCGCGCTGTCGCCTTCTCGCCTTCCTCCCTTTCACATTTTCTTTTCTTCCTTTGTTATATTATTTTTTTTTTTGCTATTCTACTTTCTCTTTTCTGGATTACGTCCTTCGACCTTCGGACGCCGACTTTGTTATCCGCGCGCCGCACTCGTGTTTGTGTGCGTATAGGGTTCCACGTTTTCATACAGCTATAGAAGTTGATTAACAAGTAATAATAATAAACAAAGAAGGGAGTTTTAAAAAACACGTAACCAAATGGCCTTGCTTTCGCCTATGTAGGTGATCAAAAGTGCCGCGACCGACTTATAAAGATCGTTGTCTGACAAAAAAAAAAAAAAAGAAAGAAACGCGCGACTCACGTACGTCACGTGAACTTCAGCGCGAACCATTAGTAGCTTCATTGCAGCAGCAACGTGCGCGCGCGCCCAACAGTGACGTATAGAAAGTATGTCCAGGGTTCGTTGATTCGTGGCGTTGTTATCGTTTTCTTTTCTTGATGTCGTTGTTATTTCACGCTCTCGTTTGAAGGAAAGGCTCGCCGCGTGCCCTTTTCCCCCTCGCCCGAGGAAAAGGGCTGTAGGTCGTGTGTGGTATAGAATTAAATAATAATGGCATATTCCGGTGGTCGTGTTAGAGCGCTCTGGTAGCTCTACAAAGGTCAAGTAAAACCGTTACTAAGTGTTACCGTTTGCATAAAGGGGTTCTTATGATGATAACGAAGCAGGATCAGCACTTCCATACCCGTTTATGGTCGTTATACAGCTTTAAAGTTGTTTTTCGCCACTTTTGTAGCACGGCCAGAGCGCTCTGAAACGTCCACTCGAATATGCCATAAGTAGTGTGCATCGATACTGTGACGCCACTTCCTTTTTAGAAGAGAGCGCGAATAACTTTTCTCGGCGTTTATATACCCTATGTGGTCGGCTGTTCTGAGTGCCTCGAGGGCCTGAACGAAGTTGCCCTTTTGTTAATTGTTCGCAACACGTACGGCGTATCCAGGCGCCACCACACAGACCCCTATCAAAGGCCTCTCCAGACGTTTTTAAAGACGATAGTCTTTCTTGGGGAACTCAAACGCTGAAAATTTGGTCTGTCTGTCTGTCTGTTTGTCTGTCTGTCACCCGATTCAGCCACCCGGCCAAAATTGGACCACTTGCTTACCGCCCACACTACTTAAACTGGTACGGCTGTTCATACTTGTGAACGTAATTGATCACAAAGTAAATATTACGCATATATGAGGTGCAACATCACTAGGTAAGTATTAGGAGGTGTGTTCCTTTAATAGAAAATACATAGATACGTAACTCTAAAGACCCTAGTTTCTTAAGCTGCGCTGAAAATGCCATGCTATGCGCGTTTTATTTGCAGCCCGTCGCTGCAGCCTCACGTGCAAGCTCGCGCGAGCAAACGCCGCTGGCGCGCAGCGAAGCATAGACCGCTGCATAGACGAAACGCGCGGAGTAATACATTTTAATGGCCGTACTTCTTGCGCAGCTTTTACAGCGTTGCACCTGGCTACAGTCTAGTACACTGTAACCTGGCTGATGTATGAAACGGAGTATAGGATGGCTAATTTAGCAGTACAGAGTTTTGAGGCACATAACCGTAATCCGTAGCGTTCATTTAATTAGGAATACATATTGTACTGGTTTTTGCGTTAGTAAATGAAAAATCAATGCGTTAGAAATGGCGTCGAATGCGTTAGAAATGGTGTAGGAAACGCTACGCGTTAAAAGAAGCCGACTGAAGCCGCGGCTCTGCAGCCGGCTTTAAGTCAACGGTAATAAAAGGTCCCAACAGATGGCGCGAGAGCAGGGCGAACGCGGTAAATTTGAATTGAATTCAGCAAAATCTCCATTGCATCCATCATGGGAGGAGTGAGAGGGGAGGGGAAGAGCGTGAGGGGAGGGAGGGTGGACAAGAGAGGGTGTTACTTATCAGGGGTGGCAGAAGACTATCGTCTTTCGATGTCATTTGCAGCGAAGCAAGCAGATATGCGGCCAACTTTTTCTGAAGGCGTGTAACGACAATGAATACGACAGGTCTAGAAGCCGCAGAAGGTTCTCTCCTATGCCCAGCCTTGCCGTGACACATGCAAGTACAGATAAGTTGCGGGCACACTTTCGTATTCTATAGACGATAGGCGGTGCTTCAGATCGGGGTTTTGGCATGTAAAACCCCATAATTTAAGTTTTGTCGTCTTGTCACAACAGCCGTTTTAAACGGCGAGTACTGCGATGGTATCGTTCAAGTTGCCGAGGCCTGTTCGCGTTGAATGATGGACGCAGCCGCGTACGGATGTGTAAGTTTTCATTGGTTTACTCCCAGGGCCGTTGTCACAACATTGCTGTCACCGCAAATACCTAATCGCGCTCGAAAGTATCGTTTCTCTTTTCTTTATTATTCTTTTTTTTTTCATCTGCACGAACAAGCTCGACAAATTCACCGGCAGCAGCTTTCAGTGACAAGTGAGAACTGGCAAGTCGCAGTCGGTGCATAGTGTCGCGAATCGAGTTGTTCGGCTCCGATACAAGTTCTTGTTCGTCTAGACTGCTTTACCGTCTCGTACCTACCGCTTGCTTAGTGGCTATGACCTTACGTTGCTCAACAAGAGGTCGCAGTTTTGCATCCCGGCCACGGCGACCGAATTTCGATGGGCGCGAAATGCGCAAGCACTTGTGTACTTAGATTTAGGTGTACGTTAAGGAACCGCAGGTGTCGAAAATTAATCCGAGGCACCCTACTACTCCTTGCGTCATAATATGATAGTGGTTTTGGTACGTCACACTCCGGAATTCATTATTCACCCTTTTTATACCGTCTCACCACAACGAACGCCTCACAACAAAATGACCTGTATAACAAAGGTTTAATTATGTCCCGGTTCTATTGTGAGCTGTGCTCTGCGCGACCTTTACAACAAAGTAACCTGTGTAACGAATCATTTCGGAGGTCCCGTGCACTTCTTTATAAAGACGTTCGACTTTAATCAAATAGAATGCGTGCTCAACGTTCCCGGGTACCCGATTATACCCCACGGTGTCTGAAGCCTGAAACGTTCTCCGACTGCCGATTTGCCTTAGGAAAATGTATTCAGTTTCCAAGGAAACGAAAGCTATGCTTTATCGCTTCAATCAGTTTGAATAATAAAAGAGGATAGCTTGGTAAAGCGGCCGTAAACCCTTACTAAAAATTCTATTTACAATTCGTGCAGAAAAAAAAAAGTGTAAGGATGGAAATTTCTGCCGGTCGTTTGCAGTTTAAGCCGCTCAAAAGATCGGGGAAACGTAGCAAACAAGGGGGCAAAAAGAAAAAAAAAACGATTCTGCCGCGCTGGAGGTCGACTCTTCTTCCAGCCTGTTCGCACCGGGTGAGGCGAATGGAAACCAAACACGGGGGGGAAACGTCAAAGGGGGGCGAAATCTCTCCAGCGGCATTATTCTAAAGGGCATTAAAGCGGCTATACACGACGTCGGCGGAGAAAAGTTTTGAAGAGCGGTTCCTTTGTGCCCTGCAAGCCGAAACGAGAAAAAAACGAAAGAAAAGAAAGGGGAACCGCAAGTCGTCGTCTTCTGGTTCTTTCAACAACCACGTTGTTTCTTTTCTCTTCCAGGGAGATTCGGTTTCCAAACTTGCGTGTCTTTTTCTTCTTTCTTGCAGCGCCTGTGTTTGCTTATCGCTTTTCCCTTCTTTCAATTTCACTTTCTTTTTTTTTTTCGAAAATTTTCTGCTTGGCAGTACAGCCTCTGCTAGAAACTCGGTTTGGAGAATCGGCCGGCAGCCGCTTGCTTTTCCCATTGTGCCCGCAAACGTGCTCAGACTTCTCCGAGACCCTGTCTTCTCCGGCTGCCGAGTTCGTGATCGTGTTTGCGCATGCGTAAGTTCGGTATCGGGAATCCTTGTGCGGCCCACGTTGAGTTTGCTGTACCCGTCTGTGGTTGTTCGTGACGGACGGAACCGCGAAGGCATCCCTCTGAAAGTCACCAAACAGTACACTATCGATGATTTATTTATTTTTGCTGTCGGTGCTCGCGCTTGAGGCTGGGTACCTGAGACGAGCGTTTGTTCTTGCCGCGCATATTTCCGTCTCTCTGCGTAACTCTCGCGATGATTTATTCAAAACGAGTCCGCGTAGGGAGGCCACAAATGCGTATACGGCAGAAACGTCACTGCAAGAATAATTATTTTTAAATAAGCGAGATGGAAGCTGACAAAGATGGAGAGGAGGCGGCGATGGAGAATGATCTAAAGAAAATCTGAAAAATGAAAACATATCGGTATTGTTATCACGATTTCATGGAGCCCGGGCCGGCCTGCTAGCAGGCAGAGCATATTCATCCAATACCACTCTGTGCTCCGTTGCAACAATGATGAGTCACGGTAAAATAATTCATTCTCTATAGATAACCACGATTTTTTCCGCCGCGCTTCCTTTTTATTTATTTATTTGTCCTCGTTGATGTGGGTGTGGGTGTATCTTCCATGATTAAAACCGCGGCATGGTAATCAGCGAGATCTGAAGGAAACAAGAGCTGTTTGCATTCGTAGTTGTTTCTTCGCATTCTTATTGGTTAAACATTCGTCAGGAACAAACGTATGCAAAGCGAAGGAGAAAAAAATTTAGAGGATTGTGCGTGCAGCCTTCCACCGAAATATCACCCGTCCTGGTTCCCTAGAAAAATTCAAATTCTCAGTCAAGAATGTACAGGAAAATTCGAGTTTCTTGCTCACATTATCTTTACTTTGGCACCAACCGTGAAATGCTCTCCTGAAGGCACATGGTATATTTCATCAGTATATACTCTTAAGGTACTCTTTCAAGGCTCTATTTTCATTCGTTTGGCGGAAAAGGTTGATTAAGTCATTATTAGCTAATACGAAGGCCAATCATGACTTCCTTCCATTTCGCGCCTAAATCTGAGCGACGATACGTCAGCGTTTGCTCACATTTGAGCCCGTTTTGGCGCAAGGAAGTTCATAAAACTTTCTATAGTGAATATTTTTAGCTTCCATTGAAATGCATTGGGGTTCGTGTTTACTTGTGAGAAGCTAGCTAACTTTATAACTTGTGACGTCAGTTCGCGCATGCGCAGAATATTCCGTTCAGGGCGACAGCGCCACCCGTCTTTTCTGGCTTACCAAGTGTTCTCCGAGTGTGGCCGTGTTAGTGGTGCAGAAGCGTAATTTCATATACAGCTTTGCTTTCAGCGTAATACGACTTGAAACATGAACGTCCTGAGTGAAAAAGTTTGTATCGTGACAGGACGTGGAAACCATAGGAGGCCTTCTGAATGACACAGCGCATGTTGGATGCGAATTTCAAGTGACTGTGTTCAGCATGATTAAACGAACGGTTACTGTACATTCTAGTTTAGCTGAGGGCTGTTTCTCTCGCACTTTGCTCGTTTAAATCTTGTACATTCGTCGTATGCATTCGTCGTATGCATTCGTCGTATGCATTCGTCGTATGTCTTTAGAAATAAATTCACATTAGAAATTCACTAGCAATCTAAGACTGGATGCCTGTGAACGAAGGGCTACAGGCAATAGTTTTCAATGTATGTGATTACTGTCGGCGATACATGTGCACCATCACATTACAACACGTCGTTACACATTTCAGTACACTGTAATGCTCTACATGCCGAAATAATAGAGTCGGGTGCACAAATCTGGCACGTCTTGAAAGTTAACAGCAGCCAAGGAAAAAAAAAAAAAACAATGCAGGATTAGTGCAAAAGGGCAGTAGTATCTCCCTGCTATGGCGAGACGGAAATATACGTTGCTTGCACGTCCCTTTATCACAAAGTTATTTCCCCCTATCTATCTATCTATCTATCTATCTATCTATCTATCTATCTATCTATCTATCTATCTATCTATCTATCTATCTATCTATCTATCTATCTATCTATCTATCTATCTATCTATCTATCTATCTATCTATCTATCTATCTATCTATCTATCCATCCATTCTAAGAAATAAAGAAATAAATAAAAATGACCCGAGTGTGAGCCACATCTTGAGGCGCGTTTGTGAGGTAGAGTACAATGGGCTCTTTAGGTGGTATAACGATCTCCGCGTATAAAGTGAAATTTAAGTGCCCTCTCTACTTTGATCGAATAGTGCTTCTCAATTCAATCAGCTCCCGCCAGAAATAGAATTCCCTCACGTCCCTCAGAGTAATATCAACTGCAAAGACGGCCTTTTCTCGGGGCAGCGGGTGAATGACGTTGTTACCTCAGCAGTATTTCTTTGATCGTGAACTCCGCCCGTTTGCGTATTCTCGTCTCCATCCCTTCGTCAAGGCTCTCAAGAAATGTGTGGAATGTTTTCTTTCCTTCTTTTCTTTTTACTTATAATCTATTTTTATACAGCGCGTTGAAGGTATTCCAGGGTTTTCTTTTTTTTTTTTCCCCGCTCCTCGGCTGCTCTGCTTTCCAGCTTCAAGTTAGGAAAAACAAAGCAAACAAAACGTGCTATCTAAAGGGAGGAAAGTGAATAGTACACAATGCACTTTCTCTCTTTTGCTGTAAGTATTTGTACGTCGTATTTTCGCTTTTGTTTTTATCTTTGCGCGTTATTCTGCAAGCCTAATACTTGCCATTTTCTCAAATTCTCCTTTAGTGCAACCTTCGCTCAATACAAAAATTGTTATACTCGTGTGATTTTTTCCCATGACGATGTTTTGTACGCTTCACATTCTATCATAAAGTTGTGTGCATGAGTACAGTCGCACACGAACGTAACACATCCGGATAAAGCGAATTATCGTCTACATCGAACACGCGAAGCTTACTCACCGATGCTCGCGTAAAATAGCTCCCTTATAACGAACTGAACATTAGATACATCTAACTCGTGGCGTCTGATTGGTGCATCGGGGCATCTCCCGACGCCTCAGGATACGCAATTGCTGTGGTGAATGCGGTGCGTCGATACAGTGCCGACATTGAAGGAAATGGCACGAATATGGTCTACGGAATCTAGCGCATCGAAAACGGTATTCTAAGTGGCTCAGAGAATCAGTTCAAGGCACAGGAATAGTTCTTGCTTAGTGCCGCGTAGTTGTGCTTGCAATTATTCCTTAATTCCTCACTTGTTTTCGTTATTGCAGATAGCAAATGTGTATATAACAAACGCATCACAATATTTCGCTCGAGTTCGTTATAAGCAATTTTGGGTGTATAGAATTAGATTGGTATGTTGAACTGTTCTCGCCACACAAGCCTGTTCGTTATAACCGCTTTCCGTTTACAGTCCAACCCGGTTATATCGAACCCACATACTCTAATTATTGTGTATATAGAACTATATAAATCCCCTTGAAAATTTGCGAATAAAATTTTTGTTTTATATATCGAATTACCTATAAATCGAACTTTTTTGTGATTCCCTTCAGATTAGATATATCCGGGTTCGACTGTATTAGTAATCGGAATGATCTCGGTCGTACAGCCGCGCTGATTATGACTGTTCAGTAATATGGTCGTCAGGGTGCACGTTTAGGGAGGAAAATGACATGGCGAAAAGCTGGAGCGATAGAGAGAGATTGAAATGACAGGGGGGCTAACCGGAAAAGAAATTTCCGGTTTGCTACCCTACACTGGGGGTAAGGGGCGAATGAAGGACGGTAAGAATAGCAGATAAAGAAAATCAAAGACGGGAACAAAATAGAGGGGCTGGAGAACGTCCGGGAGTATCAAAGTCTGCCAAAAGCTAGCCTTAAGAGAGGCTACATATACTGTCGTATATTTCATTTCTGTGACTGTTACATTAGGGCCCAATGAAACGACCATTCGAGTGCTTGCCCCGCATCGCTGTGATTTTTGAAGAAAGACGTATGTTATAACGTGCTCACTTGTTGTCTTCTTCTGTGCAGCGGAACCGGCACCTCATGGAGGACATCGTGTCCCCGCTGAGCACTCTTCGCACCATATCAGGTGAGTGGCACGATTACGTCACCGAGCCCAGAGCTCGCGCTTACAGAGATATGGAGCGTTGAACATCTGCGTGCAGTGTTATTTATTCAAGTTCCCTATACGGACAATCAGCGCTGGAACTTCGTGTGCCAAGAGCAGTGCCGCATCACATATACGAGCGAGCAGATGAGACAGTTCTTTAGAGCGAAAGCTGTACTACGCCATGTCTCGCAAGGTCATTCATTGCGTCGCAATGACCTTGAGCCGCCGGAGCGCAAGTGTGGCAGGTGTGACGTGACGTCACGTGATCCGCTGCGGAGAGGCGTCGCAGCGGCGCTCGCTCGGAGCCTCGCCGCTGCGGTATCACGTGACTAGGCGAGCTTCGCCTGCGCTTGGTCGCTCAGGCTCGCCATCCAGTAGATATTGTCACCTGTAGTAGTGGGAATAGGGCAAGCGCAAAGGCGCAAGAAGAAAGAAGTGCGCGTGCTAACTACCCCGCTCGATAGTTAGCTCTCGCCACCGTTTTCTCCAGAGCCCAGCCGCTTTCAATAAACGTCGTCAGCCCCCTTTTGAAGACGCGTGGCAATATAGCTATAGACGGCAGGCTGGGAAATATCAAGCACAGGCATAGTTGGCTGCTGAAACACCGGTGCAAAGGGAGGCCAGATTAGCGTGTCACAGAGAAGCTTACCAAGCGCGGAAGCGTACATTAATGAAACACCGTGTGCACAGTCTTTGCAAAACCAAGCGAAACAGACCTTTTGCCCGTGATAACTAGGTGTACAGGAGTTAAACCTGAGCCAATTTTTTAGGACTGCATGTCGCGATTTCGTGCCTGCAAATTCACCGCATTTTCATGAGACACGTGTGTCGAGCTTTTTGAGCTGACTGAGCACTGGCGTGACATAACGTAGGAGCGCGTGCGCTCCCGGAAATGCGAATGAATGTGGACTGAGCTTGGCCGCACGCGTCGGGCTAAAGCAAACGTTGATACAAGCGCGTGCCTCTCTTGTCATTGACGTGTCATTTTGGCGGCGTTCCTATCGGATGCAGTCAGAGTATTTTATTTTCACACCGAAACCGTTGTAGTGCCTCGTGGCCAGCGCTGGTTTCCAATACGGTCTAGCAGGCGCTATTTGTAGCCCTATAGGACGTATACCGCAGAGCGCTTTATCGAATCGCTGGCTTTCAAAGCATGCATTAGAATATTCTCGTCGGATATATCCGTGTCTCGCAAGGTTTCCATTCTATAAATGTCACAGCGTCATTCTAATACCGTGCACAGAGAACGTACGAGAAAAGCTTTTCCATTTAGCGATTGAACGGATACAACGGCTTTTGTCTAACTTCACTTTATTGAGCCGATCTAAATCGCTGGCGGGCACGTTGAACGACACCGCTTTTCTATGAAAAAAAAAAAAGTTACAGAGGAATGAATAGAGATAACTCTGTTCATTTCTGTTGTGTCTGGAGGTTTATAAATAACTGCAGAGTAATGCATTAAACTGAAAAAAAAAGGTGTGTCATCATTCAGGTGAATGGTCGTGGGTGGCTCTGGGAGAGCTCGTGATGCAAGGCGTCGGAGCTCAAACGCCTTTCCAGAAATATACTATAGATGGGGGTTGCAGCGTCGTGTTCTTTCTTATAGTTGCTGAGATTATCGATCTCGACGGTCGTCATCGTGGGAATGCAGCTCCAGGTATATACAATCACTCCGTCGACCCTCTTTTCGCCCGTCTCGCCCGCAGTGATGGAATCGAATAACGAGCGACGTCACTTCCACATGCAGTTTCCGAAGGGGATTCACGTAGGTTTCACGGGATTCACGTAGGCACGTGGGAACAACAGCGTCGGGGTGCCGATGGTGCGGTTGGACGATTCCATTCGGTTCCCATTATTATCGTAGCCAGCTAGGCATGGAACCTTCCACCACGTGTCTGGTTCAACGTTATTTTGTCTGCATAGCCCCCCCCCCCCCTTTTTTTTTCTGTTTACTTTTTTTTTCTACTTGTGGGCACCTCATACACGGACCTCTCCACTTCCTTTTCACTTTTACTACGCTTCTGTTGCCATGCCATGCATTCTCCGCGCGTGCTCGCCTCTAAATTTAGCCCACTGAATATTTAAAGCAGATGCGCCACCTTAGTTTTGGCAGGCGCAACAGGCTGCCCGTATTTCGCTGGTCGTATTCTTTCAGCCGCGATGCATGTGCTTTTAACGCCAGTTGAATGAATGGCTGAAATTATACCCCGTGCCTTTCTTTCTTTCTTTCTTGGCTGCATAATATGGGAAGTTTCACCTTTGTAAGTACGGCATTTGTCACACTGCTGCTTTAAAATCTAAGGTTCTTGGCACAGTCGATGTGAACTGTATAGCTTACGGGCGCTCACCGGAACACAACGTCTGCAGGCAGCGCGGACGGTGAACCCTCGCGACGCTGGGCTTAACCAAGGCGCGCAGAACGTTTTTTGCAATAACCGCGTGCATTTTCCAGTAGCGCGTCGGTGCAAGCCTGTCGGCAGCGACGCACAAGGTCCTCCTCTCAAAACAAAACCGCATTCAGCGCTTAACGGTCGGCCTCAGCTTGTGACATTTCGCTACCTGCGCTGTCGCTCTTGGATAAAGGTAGGAAGGGTAACCGAAACGAATAACCCAGTTTGCTACCCTACGCCGGGTGGGCGGGGTTGTATAGAAGGTAAGAAAGAAATAGAGACTGTGCACATGCAGACGACCACAGTCGTCCACAGTACAGGCTAACAGTTAACGGTAGCCACTGATAAAGTCGCTTGTGTAGCTTTGTTCTCCTTAACAACTGTACTCGTAACAATGCATTCGTAGACCTCTACCTGCCAGGGATTATGAGTTCTGTATTGCAAAATGATTTGTCCTGAAAATGGTGTGCGATAATGCGAGCTAGCGCAGTCGCGATCGTGCCTGTACACTAGTATCTAAGACAGTCATGCAATAGCTGTTCAAGGTTCTTCTCGCGACCACAGATCGCAACCTTTTTCAGCTAATAAAGTGTACATCGCTGCTGGTACGATTCTACTATTCCAAAGCTCGTTTCTATCTTCGGGCGCCTTCTTCACCGTGATTATAATACGCGTGTGACTTCTCGTCTCGAATAGTATATGTATATGTTTACTACCAAAACAGCAACAAATAACAACTAATTACGTCGTTTGAAGTCCAAAAGACGCAGAGTGGGCTAAGAGCGGAACAGCATAAACAGCATGCTCGCTCAAACATGAACGCACTTTCCATTCGTTCCAGAATAACCTAAAAAACTGAAGTTTTTCTTCTAGTTTCTTGCATTTTTTTGTTTTGTTGTCTTCTGCTGTTTGAGAACATGGAAGTGACAGTGCCGATGTGAACCTACTATGTGTACGCTGTCACTTGCGCCAACATGTGACGGCCGTTCACCGGACTCGATCTCTGGACTATGCGTTTACTTCTTTACGACGAAGCATTTCACTCGCCTGCAGCTGGGTCGCATGAGAGTGCGGTGACTCATTGAATCTTCTTATTCCTCTTATTGCTTGCTTGCTTACTTGATTGCTCGTTCTCTTTTTTAGTAATCTATTCTTAGTCTATAATGTGATTTCGAACCAGCTTCTGATTCCACCACAGATGGACACGCTTTACCAACTGGGTACAATGAGCCTTAATACCTTACATTAGGAAATATTGCGCTTGCGCCAACCAGATTAAAGAGATTACGCAAGCGGAGTAACGTTTTCATTAGGTTCCGGGCTTAATTGGTGGCATCGGGCCTTCAACCTAATTCAGAAGCTTCTTGCCTCGAAGCACTGCGTACCGACAGAATGCGTATCGATCGGACAGCGCATGCGTGAACTCGGAACTAATCGGTGCGCGCTCTGTGCAAAGAATGTAGCGTTTGATTCTCGGCCGGTCTTATAAATGAGCCGCTGTGCTTACGAAAGCGTCGGGAACAATGCGGCCATTCATGGAAAAGGACGATGGCTTCTTTGATGTGGAAGCGCTTCAGTGAACGTCTCTCTCCTCTTTTTTTCTTCTCTGAAGGCATGCCGAGTTCACTAATTAATTCGTGCGTGGACAATAAAGCAATTTGGATCGTGATGCTTTGTCGCAAGCAACTTGAACGACCCCAGTTGGAACCTAGTCACAAAAAGATTTTATCATCATCGTCTTTTTCAACAGCGAATCTGTTTAAGCCAGCCGTAATTTGTGGTGCTTAGCCGTGGTAGCCATGGCAACCCGGAGGAGTAGGAGACCGCGTACATGCGGTCTTCTCCTCGCCAGCTCCCTGCCTTAATTCTCGACCCCTGCCTGTCTTCTCTCCGCAGCGCGCTGAGCCAGGAGAAAAAAAGATGACCGCATATCCACGAAGTGAATGATGATGAGTGGGCGAAGCACCGGGGGATCATTCGGTTAACCGTGAATCCCCCGACGCCGGCAAGCGGACCCAGAGGCGGCGAGAGCGCGGGAAGCGGCGGCAAAGCGCCGGAAGCGTTCTCTACCTGAGGTTGGTGGCGCCGATGCTCGGTTCAATCGCGAGCTTCGCGAGCCCTCAGCTCCGGTTCCGCATACCGGCGTTGCCGTGCTGCTGCAGCTTCGCAAGCCCTCAACTCCGGGTCCGCTTGCCGGCGTTGCCGTTTTGCGGCAGCTTCCCCCGCCCTAGACTCCGGTTCCGCTTGTTGTCTGCGTCGCCATGCTGCAGCAGCTTTCTGAGCCCTCGACTCCGCTTGCAGTTGAGCCGCCACTCTCGCCTTTTCATCTATAGCGGGCGCGCCGTTGTCAGAAGCGACCGTTATCATCCATGGCTGAAGAGAGAAAGAGCGCGCGCGTCGAGAACGATCGCCCTTGTGCACCGCAGCGCCCCTAACGGACTCCATGCAAACCGGAGCTACGGACGAGAGAGAAAGAGAGCGCGCGTGGGGAACAAACGTCCTTGTGCACCGCAGCGCCCCTAGCGGTCTCCATGCAAACCAGAGATACGGACGACGGGCGACGAGGGAGGGACAAGGCTCGGCCCTAAGGTGCTTCGCCCCTAAAGAGGCGAAAGCTTAAACTAGGCCGCTCAAAGCTCAAGACACAGCAAAACTGGCCGATTGATATCGAGCGGCTAACTTCCAACGCGTTTGGCGTCGGCTAGCAGCAGTGTTATTGGCACTGTGCCAACCTTGGTTAGCCTGCCTGCGTTTGTGGCATGCCAGGCACGCTGTCGCTCGTAGGCGCCGACGCGTCCAGCGCGAGTCACGCTAAATGTCGCCAATGCGTTCGGCGTCAGCAAGCGACAGCGTTCTTGGCTCTGTACCAAACTTGGTTAGCCTGTCTGTGTTTGTGGCATGCCAGGAGCGCTGTCGCTCGTAGGCGCTCACGCGTCCAGTGTTAGTCTCGTTAAATGTCGTGGAAGGGAAGGTACCTTCGAAAATGATCGCTCGAGAATACCTTCCTACATGCGTAGTTAAGTTAAACCAAGTTAAGACCTAGCAGCAACCAAGTTCATACCTAGCAGTAGCAGCCAGAAGCTTCGCAGTGCCCAAGCTTTGCGCGACCGAGTGCAAACTTGCCTGATTTATTATTATTATTATTATTATTATTATTATTATTATTATTATTATTATTATTATTATTATTATTATTATTATTATTTATTCCGCAACACACTCGTTTAGTCTCGTAACAGAGATCGCTCGGTTTAAGCGAACACAGAAATAGCTTAATATTATAGCAGCGAGTATTTTACTTGGCTATAGTCGATGTTATGCACACGGGCAAGCAATGCAAATGATATAAATAAATAAATAAATAAATAATAAATAAATAAATAAATAAATAAATAAATAAATAAATAAATAAATAAATAAATAAATAAATAAATAAATAGCTCAAGTCGTTTTGCTAAGGAGCTAGGGAATGTATTTTTTTCTTCGTCAGTGGACGAAGAGAACGTCAGAAGAACAATCCATGGTCACACCGCAGGAGTGAGTGAAATAACTTTTACTAGAGGTCCGGCGAGGACGCGAACTCGTCGCGCACCCGGCTAGTCCCACGTCGGGACCGGCAGGTCTAGCCCACCGGCCCACTCGCGGGCACGCCGGACAGCCAGTATTTGCTTGTCTAGAGCGCAGGAATAAAAATTTTTATCCAGATTCGTTGGAAAGAGAGCGCTATAATCTCTTGACTTCGTTGTTAGCTATTCCTCACTTTATTGCGCGGGAAAACACAGGATGAACAAGCCTGCATTGCAGCGATATTAGTTATCTCCAGCGGGGAAAGTATATGCACCACAAAAGCTCGAAAAATCCTCTAGCATGGGGTCGGCGGCATCATCTAGAAAGCCACGAGCCATTAGAAGGTAGCACTTCATGCGGTGTGTGTCGCAGCGAGTGATCCTATTCGACCATCGTGTAACTCGCCGTGGAACTGCAGTAGCTGTCTCGTGCTTAGTCTATCCATACGTAACAGACAGTAAGTTGACGGCTATACCACTTGTCTATTACTGGATGGCTGCGCGCGCAATTTATATTTTACTTGAGGCACGGTTCGTAAAATATAGAAGCAATGATTGAAGAAGGAATGTAAGAATCAAGAAAGATAGAATGAAGAACCAAAGAACAAACGAAAGATAATTGAATGAATGAAATGAACGAATGAATGAATGTTAGCCAATTGCGTACTCAAGACATGGGCGGAAGGATTGTTAATATCGATGACGAATACTCCGAAAGGACCATTGTAGTAAAAAGATTAAACAGAAGGCGAAGCCGTAAACATCGGCGCCTTCAGACTGGTACGAAACGCAAAAAAAAAAGAAAAAGAAAAAAAATTAGCACAGGTCTGAAGAAAACCGTCAGGCCAGAACATTTAATAGCGGTTCCTGTTTAACCGAAATACCCGGGCCCGAGACTGGAGCAGCACCGTTAGCAGCAACATCTCACGACGCTACTTTTAATCAAGCTATTCCGACCTCTTATTGCTGTTGCGCGTCTGTGTTGCACCATCTGCTGCCGTATAATGGTTTCCTCGGCAACCTAAGCTTGCTAATGCTACTCTGTTCTTTCCTGCCATGAACACGTTCCCATATAGCTCATTTTTGGAGGCAGTGTCACATGATGCCGCGCTGCTGCTCGGTGATCCACTCCTGTGCACGTATCGCTAAAAAGGTAGCGTTAATTTGAATATTTTAAGGCTAAAAGCCCCCGTAAAGAAAACCTGCTTTAAACATGCGATCTCCTGTAGAACATGTCGTCAGATTAAACGAAAACACCGCAGTCACGAACGGTGTAGACCTATTCAGCAAATATTTATTTTGCATCAAACAAACGTCTTTCGCTTAGGAAAACATACAGAAGCCAAGCTACCTCTTACAGTGCGCCGTCACTTGAAAAATCCAACTGCGACAGCTGTAGAAATGAAGAGCGAACCAAGGCGTATTCACGTCAACTTAGGTGACCGACATAGAAACTTTCCAGTGTCGTTGAAGGCACTGAACACGGCCGGTAGACATGCGGTTGACGGAAGATTTTAGCTGAGTCAATTTTTGCTAAGTATACGTACCACGCGCATTTAGCATTTCGGCAATGCGGTGCATTGGTTAAAGTTTGCGGTTAATTAGTCGTTTAATGCGAACGTATCAGTGCTACCATGTTAGCCTGGTTTGGTAAAGGCAATGACGTCGGTGCGTGGGGCCCTGATTTCTAAGCAGAGCGTGGGCTTTCGTATACGTTGACATCCTTCCCGGTTCAGTGTCCTTCGCACAGATGATGTTTCTCGGAAAATCCGCGGATCATCGTATTCTATACGTATAATGCTTCTGAGTCACATGACAACGATGCAGAAGTAAAAGCACGCTCTGCTACGCAGTCCGCATTTGTTCCATCTGACTCAGTACAGCAAAATGTATAAAACCGAAGCTGGTGTCGTTCACATTATTTGAGCGGCCACCTGGTTTCGCTGCTTCCAACTCTGATACGTGTGGGTCGTTTTCGCGGAAACGCAATTCGCGCGCTCTACGATGAGATCACACGAGCAAAAGAGACGGGCTTGCCCGCCATCGCCAATTTGACGTAGTTGTTGGTCGCATTTCTCAATTCAAAAAAAAAAAAAAAAAGAAAAGCTCCATGCGTATTCGTCAGTGTGCTAGGTCGTATCATCGTGGGGCATGATTCGGGAACCCAGAAGTCAACAGCGAAACGCGCAGCCTGTGATCCACGTGGATTCCATGGATACTGCTCAGATAATCTCTGGTTAACTTCCCTGCCTTTCCTTTGCCTTTCTCTCTTTCTCTCTCCTCAGTTCAGCCTGATTACAGCCCTATCGCACTGTTAAGTGTGAAACGTTATAACAGTAGCGCACATCTGCAACCACGAAACAATGAACGCTTGCGAATTCAGGCACGCAATATAAATCTACGCGTTAAGCAGCCTCTGTAGAAATTTTCGGTACTAAGAGACGGGGCCTGCATTCACAAAAAGCTGTTAGACTACAAATGTTCGTAAGAGATGTACGTACGAGAAAGCAACCTTTGCCTAACGTTTCAGCCGTGGCACGGCCTTAGTCAGAAGCACTTCTTTCCCCGAATGCGCACGAGACCCACTAAACTTTCCCTTCGGTTATACTATATATACTACAAGGTAAATACACCTGGTAGCGAAACTTCTATAGAAGCCCATACGTTCAAAACATGGCGGTTCATGGGGCTTAGCGCCATCTGTGTGAGGAGGGAACAGTTCCGGTGGAAGAAAAAATAATTTGACGTCATATCTGTTAAAAACACAAGTGACATCATTTTGTTCTCAAAGGCGCGAAATTTGTTTTCGGAGGCCTGCCGTTAGAGCTGTATATTCAAATGCCCCGCCATTCGACTTGATGCGCGTTCCGAGCTTTCAGCGCAGAAAGCGATGCAGGAAAAGGTCAGCCGTACGGGTGCCGAAATCGCGCCGCTGCACAGAACATACTTTCTTTGGAGGCCGATGAACGCTTTGGGCGTAGAGTGCTCGTCCTCTCGTCGGATGCCAAGCCCGTCGGCCAGCGCTGTCCCACGAAAACAACTAAAGTAAACAATTATCGCAGCTCACTACTTTTGACTGAACAGGTTAAGAAACAATGGAACTACCCGCGTCACCAAATTCAGACAAACGTCGACAAGCAAAGCTACACAACATGTGAGGGGGGCGTATTGTAACGGGTGAACTTTACGAGTGCGCCTTTCTACCCACTTCAAGAGCTGCATCAAGGATCGTCTTGGCTGCATTGCATTGCAAGTGATAGCGGTGTCAACGCGCGCCGCTGTCGGTGGGCGCTCTTACGGGGGGTGCTCAAAAAAGGTATTTATTGATAATGATCAAGCAAAATAGAGTTGTTTTTTTTCTGGCCATGCGTATATAAAATTGATTAGGCATTTGATTTTCGTTGAATGAATCTAACTGTGCCACGCTTTAATTAAAAAAACGCTTTTTTTCTTTCCTAATGTTTGTTCCCTCCAAACATAGCCGCGCTTCAATCGCTGCTCCCATAACCACCCTTGATGATGTCGGTGACAATTCGTTCTGAACCGCTTTTCGCCCGAAGCTTCGCGACCTATGTGGATCGACCATGCCCTGTATATGCGGCTTCGCTTCGGTTCTAAGCAGATATGGTTAACGGGAGGTGCGGCGCACGAAAACGGGATCTGCGCATGCGCTCATTTTACCCATGTCGGTATACCTCGAGTCGTGTATACCGTGTTCGAACAGGACTAAGGCTTCCACATTGTGTCATATAGTTAAGGTCTTCCCCGCAACAGTGAAACCCACGCCGCACGTTGGGACAAGTCAACCTTAGCCATCACGGTTATGACGAGGTGCTTAACCACGATAGTTGAACCAGAGCCCAAACCGCGAGCATCTTGACACGGCGCTGCCCCCGCTGCCATTCACACGCCACTCGCGCCGAATAGGGCCCGACACACACACACACGGCTCTTCGTCGGTGTGTCGAGACGTGCGCGCCATTCGCGTACCGCGCCTGAACGCCGCTCGTATAAACGGGTTGTATAGCACGCCAGACACACTCCCGGGCTCGAGCAAGCGGTCGTGTTCAGTGTGATCTAAAAATGTGCAGCACTTATAGAAGCTGTACGGCTCGCAGCAGGTACTGTCAAGGGCACACACCCATAACCCACTTGCAAGTAAGCGTGTAAGATAGATAGATCTATAGATAGATAGATAGATAGATAGATAGATAGATAGATAGATAGATAGATAGATAGATAGATATAGATAGATAGATAGATAGATAGATCTATAGATAGATAGATAGATAGATAGATAGATAGATAGATAGATAGATAGATAGATAGATAGATAGATAGATAGATAGATAGATAGATAGATAGATAGATAGATAGATAGATAGATAGATAGATAGATAGATAGATAGATAGATCAATGCGCCCGCGTGCGTAATCATTTCGAAAGTTGCACTTATAAGGAAATATTTCGTTTAATATTATCCATTTGCGAAATCGCAAATCCGCTTCCGACAAAAGCGTTCGATCGGCCATCGTGTGAAGTAT